>NC_041359.1:1015000-1315000 GCF_900634415.1 Cottoperca gobio
ATACTTACATCACCCACAGCTATAGTGGTTTGGCCTATTTGGATTAGGTGAGATATAATTACTGTAGAAACTATATGGTCAAGGACAGTTCTCACTTGCTTGAGGGAATAAATTAAGAGACATATCGAACGTACTCCTAATCTAAAGAATTATTTCTATGAAGGACATACTGAACAAAAAAAAGATCTTCCTATGGTGTGATGATCAATTGAAGTATTGCATTGTAGTAGATGACTTGACTTTTGTAAGAAATTTAAAAAGAATAAAAATGTATACTAAGGCTCTTGTATTCACGGCGCTCTGTTGTGACTGTCTCTTGTTGCGGCCTGAAAATTCAAATCACAAAACAGTATAACCAGTATAAAATGTGTGTAAGAGGGAATCATACATTGTAGGTGACCAAATGTGTATTATTTTATGCTTGTAGTAGGTCAGAGTACTGATTTCTTTAAATCAGAAACTAACAGATGACTATGCCCTGTTTCAACAGCCAAAGACTTCATCAGGAATATGATGGAGAAAAACCCCACAAAACGCTTCCTCACCGAGCAGGCACTCAGACACCCATGGTCAGTCCACACACACGCACGCACGCACGCACGCACGCACGCACGCACGCACGCACGCACGCACGCACACGCACACACACACACACACACACACACACACACAAATGAACTAATGTCAGTGACCTCATTGCAGGATTGCTGAACACACAGCTAAAGACCTGGACATTTATCAGTCTGTCTGTGAACAGATGGAGAGAAACTTTGCCAAATCCAAATGGAAGGTAAGTGACACGACTATTTGATCATGGATGACTTTATATTGCAACCACATTTTATTTAGTTAGTTATGGGCTACAAACATAAGTTGAGCCAACCACACAAGATACAAACAAATACAGCGTATGTATCACATTTGAGCTAAATATGAGCATTTGGAACATACTGAGCAGATTCCCAAACAGCGGCTGCACGAGTGCTTTACGATGTTTTTTTATTGACATTCTTGTACTTTTTTACACTCATGACAGTCACTTATTATATAAAGCCAACCATAACATGTTCAAGACAGTCTGTCCTTACTAATTCCAGACATATGAGTCATGCCGTACACAGGCAGCAGCAGTATAACTCTCTCTTTGTGCGGGCATTTCCAACAGCAAGCCTTCAACGCAGCCTCAGTAATCCACCACATGAAGAAACTGCAGTCGTCCCATACTGAGCCCTCCCCCTCACAACCCAGCACGTCCAACATCATAGTACCGTCCACCTCAGAGAAGGACCTGGAGGCGCAGGGACCCTGCCACGATGAGGCTGATGCCCTCAACCCAAACGGGAATTCCATTCACAAGGCCAATCGTCTATGCTGCAGTGATGCTGAGTCGGGCGCAGGTCTTTGTTCACCACAGAGAGCCAGTGAGCATGGAGATGCCCTCACCGTTGATCAATCAAGAGAGGTCAATAACTTCCCTTCAGAGATTGATGCTCCTTTCAGGCCATCCAAGAGGTGAGAGCTGCTGCCCTGTTCCAGAAAATGATTAGTCATTTTATTAACTGCAGTGGAGAGTATACCTCTACTTTGAGTTGTAATATTGTCATATAGGTTGAACATGTTTTATGAAAACTGTATTGACAAAGTATATTATCATTGTTCAACAACTTTAAATCTATTCATATTTTGAGATTTGGGGCAGCTAATCCATATTCCTGCTTGTGTGACTGGTTGCAGCCTGGACGCTGTGTCTCAGAGGAAGGACCAGTCGCTTACGTCTGGAGTGTGTTCTGTCATGTGATTGGCTGGCTAACCTGAGATGAATCTCATGCAGGTAAAAAGTCATCTCTCTAGATGTTGAGTAAACCAATGACTGTATCAACCAACTGTTATTGATAACTCATTTTCTTTTCTTATTTTGTTGTATCTCTTGAATTGACGGCACTCCCTCGTTATATGAAGGTGTCGATACATCTGCTGCTCAGCTTCTTCATGCCTGCTGTGGTTCTCTGCTGCAGAACATGTTCCATCGACAAACACTAACAGTATCTGCACTATAAAAAACACTTTAACATGCAATGTCTATAATTAACACCATATTAAAAAAGACACAAGCAGGAATTCATCATTTAGAATTCATACAAATTGAGTTACACTGTTGGTATTTATTTTTCTGTATATAACTGTCAATATTTTACTAAATACCATTAAAATGTATTTGTTTTGAATAGACTTAGCTGACATATGCAAGTGGATTATTGATGTGAGTTCTAATTTGAATTCTAATAAATTTTTATAAAGCTAATAAGCTTTTGTAGACTCTGAAACTTCAGTCATGTCAATTGTATCCTCTTGTATGTCTTTTCTAAGATATGTAATGTATGTTCACCGTCTGACACTAACAAAATGTGGGTAACGTACCTTCAACTTTTGAACCTTGCAAGGCAGATTTCTGGACATGTAATATTATTTTCCATTGATGTTGGAGTACATAGATGGATTATAAACCTGATTTCCACTTTACAAAAAGATGATGGACGGTTCTTTTTATTTGTGCGATTAAACTTTATTTTGAGGTGAAGTCATTGACACACAGAAACTAGGTGTTTGCTGGGTTCTCTGTGAAATGTACATAAACTGCTCTCTTGTTAAACAACTGAGCTCAGTGCCACAAGCTGAAGTAAAGATCTATCAACACCAGTGATGTCATGGAGGATTTTGAATGAACAAATGTAGTGACATACATTTTGTTCTTAATAAGTATGTAGTACTAGTATCTAGTACCATGTTGGCCTCTCCCATGAAGCTTTAACACATACATCAAAGTATTAACATACTTTTATTTAAACAGCAACAGATGCAAAACAGAAAATAAATAATGTAACATTCACCCTTTTTCAGTCCTGAAAAATACAATAATTGTGGTGCAATGTTCACAGTGTGTTGATGCTGACAAATAAAGGTTTGTGTTGGCGCTTTGCTGTCAGGAAGTCAGAACCTGTGGTCTTTTTATAGATAAAGTGCTAAATGATGAGAATTACATTAACATGTATATAATGGGATAATATTGGTACTTTCAAAAGGTATGTACACACATTATGGATTTCTGATGGTGAAATGGAACCTACAGTACCGCCGTCCCCCCACGTTTACACTGATCATAAACATTAGTCTTTAAAGTTCAATATATCCACATCTTTGAACTGGCCGAGAAGAGGTATAATGTTATAGAGAAGAGTTAGAGCAGTGTTCCAGAGTTAGGGAGTGACCACTTGTTTCTGATGGTAGAAGCAGTGAATGGTGTGGAAGGCTGGTCTGAAGTGTTGCAGTGACAGCAGGAGATGCTGCTCCGAGGCCAGCTGAGGGACGTTCAGCCCTGGCAGAAGCTGTGGTCTCGCGCTTTCTTTCGAAGTGCTGTCACAAGGTCTTTAAGCGTAGCCTCATGTACAGCAAGGTTGATTGACTTCTGAAGGATCTCGTCCTGCAGCGACCTGAGAGATTTTGCTTTACCTGGAAAAAGAAGTACGGGCAGTGGGATGTAATAAAAACGCTGCAGATCTCCAAACTTCCCCCCCACAGGAACAGAACTCAATGCAACTGATGACATGTTTCTTTGGAGAAAATTGAGGCGTTTAATGACCTGTGTCCATTTATATACATTCCACAATTGGATGGTACACATGATGCATATGAAGTCATTAAGAAAAAATATCTTTGAATTTGAATCTGAAGACCAAGACAAATTCATTTAAAAAAGGATTTAATATTTCTCTGCAGGACGTTTATTTCTGGCAATGTGCAGAAGGCCAATAGAAAACCAAAACCAAAAACATTTGGACCATCATACAGTGTGACTTTGGGACAAACTGCATTTAAATTGATCACTAAAGTCACAGCAAATGCAATTAAACAGATACTGAAAGAGAAATATTAAATACATTTTTGGTGTCTTTTTCTGCAAGTGTACTGTCTGCCTAAGGGCCTGACCCTCAGAACACTCAGAATTATCTATCACAGGACTCACCTCTCAAATAGCCTATTTATAACCCTGAGGCAGAATCCGAGGTGAAAAAGGAGTTCAGCTGTATTTATTAAGCATCTCAGATTTACCCCGAGGAACTGCCAGTCAGGGCAATGGTGAAAGGCTGAAAATCCTTCTTCCTCATTGGGCAAGAAGACTTGTTCATAAAGCTTTCTTATTTGGGACTGAATAACATTACTAAAAAAAAGTATTTTGAACCTCGGACTTGATGGTGAGGTTTTGCTACATTACCTTCCAGAGACTTCATCATGTTTTCAGTGGTGTTGGTCAGAGCTCCTGCATCCTGCTGCAGCTTCACCAGCCGCTCCTCCAGAGGCGTCGACTCTCCACCTGGTGCACCGGCCTGGTCTTTAAGGCGATCCAGCTGTTCCTCCAAAGACACCACCTCCTACAAACACACACAAACACACACACACACACATTTTAACTCTCCGTAACTCTATCTCTCAACTTTAATAGGGTTCCCAAATGTTTCAACAAATCCTTCTTCAGGACATTTTCAATGACTTACCCTAACAGCAAACATTTACATTTAAAATGCACTGCAAAAAGGCCATGACTTACTTTCCTTAGAATTATAAACATAACTCACAGTTTCCGCTCATTTGAACACATTAAAAAATACCATAGAATATATTCTTAGTCTTTCCCAAGTCCTGATTCTAAACTGGCCCTTTGTAAAAGTAAAAGTTCATATTTCAAACTAAAACAGATGCAGCAGGTCTCCCACCTTATTTGCAGCATCTGCTTCATCCTCTGCATTTTCAGAATTTTCCTTTGCATCCTGAGCCTGCTGGCCTCCATTCTGCAGCAGATCTTTAAGCTCATCCAGCTGAGGCTTCATTGGCTTTATGAGTGTCGATACATCATCCAGAGCCTTCTCAGCTGGCCTCAGCTGGTCTTTGGCCTGCATGAAGAGAACCACTAAAGCTCAGTAATGCATGGCAAGCAGCTTTTTTTAATTATTTTTTTTATACATGGGTCACCATGTCATCCATTGTTTGATGTATCCATGCTACCTTATTCAGACTGTCGGTCACGTTGTCTATGAGATCCATGCTGTCCTGCAGTTTCTCCTCCAAGTCAGAGAGGGAGCCCTCCACCGAGCCGAAGCCTGCCAGCAACCCATCCACGTCGTTCTGTCCATCCACTGCCGTATCCCTGTTAATGTGCAGCCATAGACAAATCTTTTACATCATTGTGACATTTATCATCACTACAAAGACATACCAGAGCACTCTGACTCATCCTGAGGAGGAGAGGACCACAGCATTTTTTATTTTTTAAATCTATTCCTAACGGTAAGCACAATTTTGGATGAACTCTTAGATGTTTGATATCTACAAGGTGTAGCAATAGGGTTTGTGTGTGCCCTTTTTGGAATTTGGATTTGTTATTCTGAACCAGACATAGAAAGAATAGATGTGATGCTAAAAACAAGGATAATCATTCCACATTATACATCAAAAATATTATATTTTAAAATGTGTGAGGGTACAACTGCAGCATCTTGATTAATGTTCACAGTGTTTAATAATAATAATAATAATAATCATCTGATGATTAAGTAAGAAAAGAGCATGAAGCTTTAGGAACAGTAGTCTGCTCCTGGAGTGTGAAGGCCTACCTGGCGTCCTCGGCTTCCTGCAGCAGTTTCCTGGCTGCGTCCAGCTGCGGCTCTGCCTCTTTCAACACGGCCGTGCTGTCTGGTAGATTGGACGCCAGATTCTTCAACTCCTCTAGCTTCGTTTTCAGAGTAGCCAGGTTGAGAGGCAATTTGGCTTTCTCGATCCAGTCGCTCACCTCCTCGATGTGGGTCAAGTTGGACGACGGGTCTGCGAGAAAGACAGGAAAAGTTGAAGGCACAATGGCAAAGGAACAACTTTGGCATCACCTTCTCATGAATCCATTTAAAATCAGCCGTTACTACTGAAACCAAGTGAACCATGCTTCCAAATATCAGGCTGTCTGAGGGGCAGGGGTGAAAATAATAAAAAGGGCACCAGCTGCCACTCATCCCTCTACCTTCTGCACCAAAAGCATGTTTACCTGACAGGAAATCTTTGAGATCTTTCACAACGTCACGGGTCTCTTTCAAGTCGTCTTCTAGCTCGTCTTTGGCCTGCTTCATCTTATTGGACAGCTTCTCTGCAGACTGTCTCACCTGATTGGTTTTCTCATGTGTTTCCTGGAGCTGTGGGGAATTGAAGTTTTCTTAAACAATGCCTTTAGAATTTGTTTTAATAATCTAAGAATAATCTTTAATATTCTAAAAACAAGATAAAAGTGATCAGAGCGTGTGTTTGTGTGTGTGTGTGTGTGTGTGTGTGTGTGTGTGTGTGTGTGTGTGTGTGTACCTTCTCTGCAGCTTCTGTGATCTTCCCAGTGAGCTGTTCCAGTCGGTCTTTCACATCCTTAACATCAGCGTCAGCCCTCTTGCTCAGAGGCAGGGCGCCCACACACCTTTCACCCTTTTTACAAGGGGGGGTTCCATCCGGGGGACACAAGTCTCCACCCTCACACTGCAGAGGGGTGCAGGTCTCTGAGCGAACACTGCCACATACCTGAAAAAAGTCACACATATATGGTGATTTAAAGAGGAAATACAGGAGCTATGGTCCCATCTAACAATATAACCATTAAAGATCAGGCGTTGATACAGTTCTCAATTATAGCAATAGTATTTTAATATCAGTATCCTCAAAGCTGTAGTTCTCATCATGCCACAAAACACATGATAATCTATCTCTATCTAAATGAAATGTTAGCGCATCATGCTGATACAGCAAGGCCTGGTAGATACCTGTTTAGCAGCAGGAGTGAGGTCCGGTCGGGAGGCCATGCTCTGGTTCAGTTTGTTCAGGTCTCTGGTGTTTCCTGGCTGTACTTGGTTTTGAAGGTCCATAGTCTCTTCTCTGATATCAGCTGATTCCTTCACTGGCTTTCCAGTGCCGTCCACTTTCTTAGATGCATCTGTAGACTCATCATAGGCGTTCTTGATGGCAGAAAATGCTCCTAAAAATAAAATAAAACTCAACATGAGTATATTTTGTGACGTCACCATAACCAATGTTAAGTGCGTTTTTTAGCCATATTTTTAAGTTTTGTCAGTTTGATCAGAGCACATCTATCACTAAGTGTCGTGTGTAGTGTGCAGTGGTAATCAGTGTCTTTGTTTCTGACCTGCATTATTTTGATTGACAGAGTTCTCCTTTGCGTCTTTCTTGGCTTTGTACACCAGAGTGAGGCTGTCCAGCAGAGCTTGCAGTTTGTCAAGCTCTGAGTCCAGACTAGGGGTTCTTTCCTGCGGTGAAAGGTCATTGTTAACCTTGTCCTCCTGGTCCCTGTGAGACAAAAACACAAGTTGTTCATTTAGGCATCGGCGAGAGAAATATCTAAGTTAGCGAGTGCCCATCCAGGAATTAGAAGAGGGAAAATAAATTAAATTCATGATATCAGAAAATATTTCCACAACAATGATGGGAAGCTTTATGAAGACCTGATTAGTGTTGTCATAACAAATCCAAATTCTGGCTATGTTTTCTCCACAGTCCCTTACCTGAGCTTGTCCAGTTGGGACAGAGCATCATCGATCAGTCTGACAGTACTTGGTGGAAGGGTGATGGAGTCCCGGATCAAGTTCAGGTTGTTCTCCAGGACGCGGATGCGAGGTCCAAAGTTTCCAAGATCACCAGCACCTCCAGGACGAGAAGGGAGGCTGGGGGAGAGTCTCTCCAGAGCTAAGCTGAGGTTCTTTCTCTGGGCGTCCAGGGTGAAGAAGCAGGAAGGACATGTCTCGCAGCCAGGGAAGGAGTCACAGTGTCCTGGACTGCAGGAGTCACAGCGAGTTCCTGTGACGCCCAGCCGACACAAACATGCTCCTGTCTGCTTGTCGCAAACTTCTGGAAGTGTTCCTTCAGCATCGCACCGACACACTGTGGAGGAAGAGACAAGAAGATAAGAAGACAAGAAATACTTACTTGAGCACTTATTGGAACTTTCAGGTGCCCACAAACTTGAAAGTTGCTTTTTAAAAGGTTGCTTCACTGCTGAATCAGCACCTCAGTCATAAACATTAGTATAGAATTATAGGATTGTAGAACTGAATTGTAGAATATGTATATGTACTCGTTTTGATAAATAAGAATGGTAAGTGTGTGGAGAGGCCAGGAATCAAAGAGGAACGACCTTTGGCT
Organism: Cottoperca gobio; assembly: GCF_900634415.1. Classification (NCBI taxonomy): domain Eukaryota; kingdom Metazoa; phylum Chordata; class Actinopteri; order Perciformes; family Bovichtidae; genus Cottoperca; species Cottoperca gobio. The sequence goes on from NC_041359.1 coordinate 1,023,236, forward strand.
GATACTACTTTAGTCTGCTATTGTTAGTCTTTGTTGTCCATCTTATAGGTCACTTAAAAAACTAGTGAAATACAACTTCATGCATACAAAACTGTCTCAAAATTGTACAATTTCACAAGGTTTAATGAGACTTAAGTAGCCTGTGCTAAACATGGGATTTGTGAGTGAACCTTACTAAAATGTGAATCCAACATGAACCGAATCTAAGAAATAAAAAAAAAAGGTAAACTTTTTTAACATGACTGAGACAGAAAACTAAACTCCAACCTCCAATGGAGTTATTGCATTTCAATACTCTAACAAATGGCTTCTCGACTACAAATGGAGCAATCAGAGAGAGCTGACTCACATCGGCAGCCTGTGAGAGCGTCTCCGTATGTGTTGTCTGGGCACTCGCTACATGTTTGGCCTCCAAAGCTTGGTCTGCACTGACACTGACCTGTCACCTGGAAAGAAGGAAACAGAGTTGATTTTAGTGTGATTACTGATGGGAACTAATACAAACTGGATACAAATCCTTCTTCTTATTGATGATCCAGCAACAAAACATCTGCAACCTCGGAGGACTAGCAGTCGTAGTTAAGATTTACAGTAGCACTACCAGCAGCAGCATAAGCAGCGAGCGTCCAAGTTCATTCGATTGTACATACAGTAAGTTCTAGTATTGTTATGGTGTAAACAGCTGTGAATCATCCCTCTAACTGTAATTTCCATTAATATATTCATAAATGTTAATAAGCAGATGCTAGGGTTGTGTCTCTCAAACTATTTTAGTTTTGCCTGACAAAGATTTGCTGCAATAAACAACCAACAGGATTCTATAGTTATTTTTATGTTATCTCATTCATATTTTATCACCAGTTTGCAAATCCCTGCCTCAAAATGTATCCACATTTGTTGTTGCTATTCACTGATATGGGATTACTAAATGTTTCTATGAACCATTTGGTATAATTTACGGAGCACTGACATTTTGTTGAACATTTGATCTGACATTTTGATGATGGAACACACCCACACTGTGGGAAATGTGTGCTATCTTTCAAGTCATTTGTTGAGCAAAAATGCCAAACATTTGTGGATTCTCAATTATTTCTTAAGAATTTGCAATTCTTCTCTGTTTTACATTATGCCATTGTAAATGACTGTATCTTTTGGTTTAAGACACTGACCTTGGTCTGGGCTGGAGGGGTGTGGGTGGTTAGAGGCAGGAGTGAAAGTAACACATTACATTTACTCTTGTTACTGCAACCATATCATTTTTTGTGTAGGCTTACTTGTACATTTTTGAGTTTTTATTTTTAAATATCAGTACTTTTACTTTTACTTAAGTTCTTTTAATACTAAATATTATACTAATTGTAGACTTTGCATCTGTTAAATAATACAAATAAAAGTCACATAAAACAGTCCTGATAGTAGTTGCATGTAGATGCATTTGAACTGTTAACATTTGTAACTGTCTAAGTTTTGTCTTCTTTCTGGATGTATACTTATAATTGCTCATTTGATTGCACAGGCTGCACAGTGCAGTCTGTAGAAAAATGAATATATTGTTTGTATGGACATAACAGCTCTGTGTTGTGATGTGTATGCATTGTTAATGCACTTTTATCATTTCAACATTTTAAGAGTCCATCATATATCATCAGCATCATCATCAGATTTTTTAAATACACGTTTAACCCTCACGGGTGGAGTTAATATGATTCCTTTATCTTTAAAAAAATGTAACACAGTAACTTTTAGATAGAGAGTACATTTTAATGAACCTGCTTTTAACTATTATGTAAAAACATTTTTACGTAATTTTATTTTGTATTATTTTAATTATTTAATTTGTAGTAATTTTACTTGTACTTGAGGAAAATATTCTGGTACTCTTTCTTGTTCGAGGTCATACCTGGTCACACGTATCACTGTATGACCTGGTGGGGTCACAGTTGCAGGGTTTGCAGCGTCCTGATAGGGAAGGTTTCCAGTAGCCTTTTGAACACACTTCACAGGTCAGGCCGTGGAAGTGGGTACGACAGGGACACTGGCCGGTCATCGGGTCACAAACCTCTGACAGTGACCCGTCTGCAGAACAGGAACACTCTGGACAACAGGGGTAACATAAGAGTTAGGAAGAAGTACACACACACAGCATATTTCAGAAAAGTATGCATAACTATGTTATTTGAAGAAGTATAAAGAAGGTTTCAGTATCAGTATCTATCTTCAAAAACACATACAGATCAACTTGATTATGAACATTTTGCCTGACTTTAACCACACAGTAGCTCTGAAGATTGGTGATCTATATCCTGGGGATTTGGCACATTTATGAATTTAACATTCAGGAGAATGCACTGAATACATTTACCTGAACATGCTGAGCTGTAATAGTTTAGTGCTCACTGAAAAAGGTTACTGTTACAAAGTGTGATGTGTTAGATGACTCACTGGAGCAGCCCAGAGGGTTGGAGGTGCTCAGGTCGTAGTAGCCTGTCTTACAGCGGTCACAGCGGGGACCTTCAACATTCACTTTACACTGACATGAGCCTGTGCTGTCGTCACACCGGCCCCCATTTACTGTCCCCTCAGCACTGCAGATACAGCCTGGCAGCAACACAACAATACAAACATGAGCCACTCATCAAAGATTGTATCTACAACAATAATGGTTTGCACATTTTTGAAGTTTAGGTTGGAACTTGCATGCCACCATCTGATTTGTGATGTGTTGCACTTGTGAAGAACCTTTCACTAATGAACCACTTACGTATGCAGGCATCAGGGCGGTCCATTTGACTACGAGGGTTTGGCTGGTAGCCTGTGGCACACTGGTCACACTTTGGCCCTGTGGTGTGGTGCATACAACCCTCACACACACCTCCACTCCTCTGCCCGCTGGCCTCGTACACCGCATGGTCAAAACGACAGCGCTGGGCGTGGTTGTTACACTCGCAGCCTGAGAAGAAGGCGGAAGGGTTAGTATACAGAAGGCTACAGTATGGTTTGGTGAAAGATATTTACTAACACATCAGATTGCATGTGCGTCATTGTCCAGCTCTGACATGATTGAGGCTCCAAAACAATCTGATATATCTGATCTTATTTTTGTATATTTTACATTTCATTTGATGTGTGCACAGGTGACTTATAAAAACAAAAGTGTTGGAAGACCATCTATAGTAGACTACTGATGTTCCTTATTTTGACAATGGTGCAGGTAATATATGACAATAATAAAACAAAACAGGTCACAACATTTACTTCCACTTCTTGTAATTTTGGCTGACAGATATTACCTCCATGTTTTCTACAGTCTGCGTTGTACCATGACATTATCAAACCTTGTTTAGAAATACGTTTAGCAGGTACGGGTGAAGTCTTACGTTTGCAGGTATGAGTGTTGCCGTCCTCTGCAGGTTTCCAGGGCAGATCATTGTAGAGATCAGCACAATGCTCACAGTTCACACCTGCTGTGTTATGCTGGCAGTCACACTGAGGATTCACCTGCAAAGAGACACAAAGGCTCATTGCTTGCTATCTTACCGCAAAGGTCTATCCGAGCGTCCAGTACAGAGTCACTGTAAGTCCAGGATGTGCTCAGCCTAGTTTAGGAAATAAACTTAAAACAGGAAGAAGCAGCTAGCTGTATAAAGCAAAAACAAATGTGTTTTCCAACTACCCCCCTAAATCTCCAAACCCCCAAATACCTGCATACATACCTGTATGCTGTTGGACAGTGGGCTGTTGTAGGCTTCTGGCAGGCATCGGTTGGCATGTCCATGGCACATACAGCTGCCCATCACCTTCATCTCCTTCAGGGCGTAAAACTTACTGAGAGCTCTGCCTGGTAGACGTGGCACATCGCCGAGCTCTGTCAGCCTCACCCTCAGCCCCGTTAACGCAGACACATCTGTGGATGAGACAACTGTCAGTCAGCGGGCTGCAACAGTTAACTGGGTGTAGTCATGTATGACAGATAGAGACTAACCTTCAATTTTTTGACTTTTGAGAGCTGGGACATAAGCATACTGACGCAAAGGACTGTATTGGATCTGGAGAAGAGAAATGTAAATATCATTAGAATTTATATACCATCATTGTTTTCTCCACCACAGGAGGTTTTGTTCTAACCTGCACAATACTGTATTGTCATCATCATCATCATCATCATCATCATCATCATCATCATCATCATCATCGGAGCAGATCAGCTTAAACTGAATTTGGTCAGATTGCTTTCAGCAAAAATATTTTTCTGCTGCAAGAAGACAGTGAAATGAGGAGCTCTGAAGGTGAGGACATCTCAGTACTCAGTAATAGAAGAGACACATATGGAGAAAATATGAAGGCAAATAAGCTGCTGATTGAAGGTGATAACAAAACACTTTTTACTGTGTTATTGAAGGTGTTTGTCCTGCAAATATTATTTTATAATCTGACAAAACTAAACATTTAGAATAATTAGCCTTGATAAGGTAAATCACTTTGTCCTTACAGTGTGATCTTGGTATGGGTCCGCTCCAGTAGGGGGCAGTGTGTAGCAGTATGTTTCGTCCAGAGTCAGAGGCGTTGTTGTGGGGATGCCAGGAAAAGCTTTTTCACAGTCTGTAGCCAAGTAGAGGGTGGGCTGCCACGCCCTGCCATCATCTTGTTTCCTCTCTATAACAAAGGCACTGGGACGAGGACCCTGAAGAATACAATTTGAATGTGTTTCAGAAAGTATGAAATAATGATAAAATAAGTTATTAAAAAGACAAATTGATACATCAGCAAACCTTTAACAGAAAAGATAGAAGTGAATGATGAGATCCAGCAGTGACTGCAGACTGTCTCATACCTTAAAGCTGAGCACCAGGTTGTCCAGCTGGAACAGGTTGTCCAGGTCCAACTGGAGAGTGACCGGTGTCACCTCTACAGGACAAACAAGCACAAAAAGACTTTACTTTTCAAAAAGATTTTGTTTCCTGCAGCTAGAGGACACTGTTCAGCATAGTTTGGAGTAAATGGTAGAAAATATCTTTCTTTTTTTCTTTCTATCTTTCTTTCTTTCGTTCTTTCTTTCTGTCTGTCTTTCTTTCTTTCTGTCTTTCTTTCTTTCTTTCTGTCTTTCTTTCTTTCTTTCTTTCTGTCTGTCTTTCTTTCTTTCGTTCTTTCTTTCTGTCTGTCTTTCTGTCTTTCTTTCGTTCTTTCTTTCTGTCTGTCTTTCTTTCTGTCTGTCTTTCTTTCTTTCTTTCTTTCGTTCTTTCTTTCTGTCTGTCTTTCTTTCTTTCTGTCTTTCTTTCTTTCTTTCTGTCTTTCTTTCGTTCTTTCTTTCTGTCTGTCTTTCTTTCTTTCTGTCTCTTTCTTTCTGTCTTTCTTTCTGTCTTTCTTTCTTTCTTTCTTTCTTTCGTTCTTTCTTTCTGTCTGTCTGTCTGTCTTTCTTTCTTTCGTTCTTTCTTTCTTTCTTTCTTTCTTTCTTTCTTTCGTTCTTTCTGTCTTTCTTTCTTTCTTTCTGTCTGTCTTTCTTTCTGTCTGTCTTTCTGTCTTTCTTTCTGTCTTTCTTTCTTTCTTTCTTTCGTTCTTTCTTTCTTTCTTTCTGTCTGTCTTTCTTTCTTTCTTTCTTTCTTTCTTTCTTTCTGTCTGTCTGTCTGTCTGTCTTTCTGTCTGTCTTTCTTTCTTTCTGTCTGTCTGTCTTTCTGTCTTTCTTTCTTTCTGTCTGTCTGTCTGTCTTTCTTTCTTTCTTTCTTTCTTTCTGTCTTTGCCCACCTTTCTTGGACTGCCACCATCTCTCTGGTCCAGAAGTGGATAGGGCATCTTGGACAGTGTGGGCCAGCTGAGAGTTTGGGTTCCTGGAGTCACATGGACAACACTTCATCCTCCTCTAAGAAACACAAAACAAACAAACAAATAAGTAACAATAGACTTTCCTGCAGAGTTACATTGTACTATGTGGTGTATGCATGTATGAAATTGTGTCTCTGTAAGTGTCAGGTGTCTAAAACTGGACCAAAGACAGGACCAAAGACCAACTTCCAACTGTTTCCCTGCTATGCCAGTTAGATAAGCTGTGCCACTCAGCAGGCCACACAGAACATCTTTATGCATCAGCAACAACTTGGAGTGAAATAGTTCCCCAGTATCAGATGAGGACAATGTGCTTCTTAAATCTTACCTTGTATTGTACAAGTTGACTTGTGAAAACAAATTAATCGTGAAATAAAATTTGAAGATAAATAGCTTTGAAGAAATAATCATCATTATTCATCCCAAAGATTATGTTTTAGCAGATTGTATGAGTTAATGAAGACACCCAGTATGTCACCTCACTGTCAGCTGGCTGTTGCTTTCACCAGTCAATATTTAGCAGCTCCCCCTGTGCTCTGGCTGCTCGGACACATAGACCATGGCTGCTTTCCCTGTAGGGAAAAGTTCCCTCTTGGTTGCTCATTGTTAGACTGTAAAGGCCTTGCTAATGTTTTCCCCTCCAGCTACGTGTCTCAGCTCACTCACCATGGGATGCAAATTTACAATCAAAATAGTTTAGATTTGTGTTCTGTCAGGCCCTAAAAGGCTACATTACATTGCAAAAGCCCTGTTACAAATGAATGTGAAGCACATCTTTAATGACAGAGTGTGTGTGTGTGTGTGTGTGTGTGTGTGTGTGTGTGTGTGTGTGTGTGTGTGTGTGTACCAATACTTAGATGTGTGCGTCAGTATAACATTTATGTCTCTATGAACCTTAAAGTGCAGTTTCTATTAGGCTAAGGGACACAGTGACATGTGATATAGTTTTGGCCAATGGTTATATAATATAAGCTAACTGTTATTTACTCATGTATGGCACCAATCAATGATGACCTCACTAACTCACTTTAACTTAAATGCATTTAATTGAAAGTGTGTGTTCTTTCTCATTACAAGACAGTGAATCTTATCTAATCTCAAGTGATAAGGACTTAATCCTTTCAAAGACTCTGGTATGTCCAAGTCATTCTGACCATCACTTTGCCTCAGTTAACCCAGTTAAGCGTGGCAGGCAGATGTATAACTTTACATATGTGGGTTAAAAGTCATACGTGGGGCTTTCTTCCCAAGGTTTGTGGCTTTTGGCACTGCAGTGTGTCCCCTCAAACACACGTGCCAACACACTGTTTGCATTTAGTTATTGCCAGCCCACTGTTCCATCAACTGTACACATAATTGACTATGATAGAAAGTCTACAGTGGACATTATGATAAAATGAGTTAGCTAAACTAAAGCTGTGTCTGTATTGGCACCAAGGAGGCTCGTTACAGTTTAGCTAATGTGAACTACTGAAATCATTGATGTTGGTTAAAGGTGAGGGCGCATGGTCATATTACCAGTATCTGACATTTATATCATAATATGATATATTACATGTGTGTGTATCAGGATTGATATTAAAAATGTCTGATGTATCAGTCATATTTGATCACTGGCTGGAATGAGTGATTCTGAACTGCTGAGGTTATCATTGGGTAACACAAACATACTTTTGGGCCCCATTTACAAATTTGCCTAAAATAACGTGAGGACGCTTTGTTATCTTTAGTACATTATAGATTTCAAGGATGACTTTCCATTTTATCTCCAATATCCTCGACACATTGCATGATGAAATCTGAAATGCATGACTTTTATAGGAAACATCAAAACTAGCGTGCCTGCGCAAGTATGAGACTGCTTATGCGGAAGTGTTTTAGAGAGTATGGTTTTAGTGTTTGTGAGCATGGGACTGGATAAATGACACTTGGATTAAACTGCACGAGTTGTGTAAGAGTTCTTGCAGCGTTCTTCCCCGTTGCCTTCAATTCATCAAGATTTTTCTCTGTTTCTGAATTCTTCATTTACAGTGGAGGCATGCAGGAAAAAAAAAGTTTTCTTCAAGAATTTAAAATAACATGAGGTGAGAAATTGATATACAAATGATAATTTTGGGGTTGAAGTATTACTTCTGGCACTTCCAGCAGGGTGATGACGCATTGAACAAGATCTGACTGGTTTGCTCAGCGATGGCTTTCATCTTTATCATTGTTGGTCTTTATTGGTAGTCATGCATGCGTGTGTATTTGTCTCTATGTGTAAACTCTGAGTTACAGCTGAGTGTTCTTGCCCCTCCCTGTGTGGACGAGGTGCGGCTCAGGTATTAAAAAAAAGAGAAAGCATTGATAAATCAGAGAGAGTCCACGCCTAACACAGCTATGTGTTCCCTGAGGCAGATTGAACACAGTTATGTAACATCAACACAAACATTACACTGTCTGTCTTTTACATTGGCTTTGGGTGGCTCAGGTTACCTAAGGCAAGATCATGAGGAAAAGAGGACATTTTCCACATTACAGCAGAGTAATGCTAACATGTAGTCACTTTTACTCAAGTACTGTACTTAGTCATACTTCTGTTTTTCCTCAACTACATTTCTGAGGATATATTGTACTTTATCCTCCACTACATTTATCTGAAGCTGGGAGTTTCTAATTACATTACAGATGAAGATTTTACATTCAACACTACAGACCATCTTGCAATGGGATCACACCAGCCGGGACGCCAAATTGGGACAGGGACGTAAAGTAGGTGGGGCAATGGCCCCTTCCCCACTCCTCACGCCTACTTTTGGTGCCATTGCTCCGACCCCACCCATCTTCAAACTCAGCCTTCATTTTAAACTCACATCTACACATCTGAAAGATTTCTTGACTGCATCTTACATGTTGCACGCTATATAAAAGCAGACCATTTGTGACGCCATCGCGGTGACAAAATCTGGACAGACAGACAGACAGATAGACAGACAGACAGACAGACAGGCAGACAGACAGATAGACAGATAGACAGACAGACAGGCAGACAGACAGACAGACAGACAGACATATAGATAGACAGACAGACAGGCAGATAGATAGATAGATAGACAGACAGGCAGATATATAGATAGATAGATAGACAGACTGATAGACAGATAGACAGACAGACAGGCAGACAGACAGACAGACAGAAATATAAACACCTGGCAAAGTACTTAAAACAGCTTCTGTGGTAGTTCCTGTTACAGTAGGTGTCTCCAGGAGCACATTTTGCTATAATGACACACACACACACACACACACACACAGACTAGCAAGGTGAAAACAATACCAGTGCCGCTGTCCCAGCTGGTGATCTGGGAGTACTTGTGATACCTTGGACTCTTTGGGAACAGCTGGGCTTCAGTCCAGCTCCTGACCTTTGCTGCCTTCCCGCTCTGTGTTGCACCATTCTTTTTATTATCATTGCACTATTGCAACACGAACATACTGCACATTTATTTATCTATTTTATTCACTTGTTTTAGTTGATTTTATAAAAAACAACTTCAGCATGATACCTGATTAAAGAAAATATTAATCTGTTGTGTTTTATCTCACATTAAAGTCACTTTTCTCCCTTTTTTGAACCATTTCTTTTGCATGACCTTTGCTCTCTGTAAGTCCTCTGCTCTCTCTTATTTCAAAATCAGTGTTTAAATCAGTAACGGGAGGTTTGTGCTGAGCAATCAGATGAACTGGTGAAGGGTGTTTCAGACATCGGTCAGAGAGTACAGTTGCAACATGATGCTCTGGCACAGTAATCAGACTGTTTCACAAATGGACAGCAGGCCGTCTGGCTAAAACCACCACAGCCTCCATCCGGTCTGTCTGGTCACCATGACCTCTGGACCGCTCGCCTCCTGACGCTGCAAACCTCACGTAGAGAGCCATGCGTGGCCTGGGTGAACACAGCTGGCTGAGACTGACTGTGTTTGTGCTCTGGTTTCACTGATATTCTAAAATTGAAGCTGCTGTGTATGCTTTTGCTTTCTCTCAGGTATCTCTTTTCCCACATTTGAACTGAACAGCTCTTCTAACCAGCCTTCCCCTCAAGAGAAGAGGATGATTTACTAGACTTAAAGATAGTGGGTTTAGGAAGTTGATACTAATATAGTGCAAAACTGAAACACAAACTTTGACACATACAGGACTGTACTCCTACCTGTTGGTATGGGGTGCAGTAGACCTCAGAGCCTGTGAGGCCGCATGTTGAGGAGGCATGGAGCAGGTGAGCCCTGCCCAGCAGAAGGTCATTGCTGGGCGGGTAACAAGCCCCCCGTGAGCAGTCTGTCTGGGCCTGTGATGCTGCAGCTATGGCTGTCAGGAGGAAGGCAGCACAACAAGAAATGAAAAGTTAAAATATGTTGTAACTATATGACCAATATGAGTCATCAGAAACATCAATATCCCAGTTCACAGTCAATACTGACATGTATCATGACACGCAGGCACAGTCCAGAACAGGGAAAGAAGTACCGATCCTATGATGATGGTCTAGAAAATGGAAGATCAACTCTCATTTTTCCTGCACTTGTGTGTGCAGACATATTTTTCTGATGTGAGATTAACATAACATTAGTATTTATGACAATAACTTATTCTCTGGCAAAAATGTTTTCTTTTTTATAAAGATTGTTTATGTAAAGCTAAAACACACCAGAGTACACTTACTTTAAAATCTAATGATGTTATGACACCAGTGAGCCAATATCACGTAAACGTTTAGAAAATGTGCAACATACGAGTAACACATGTTCACAGTTCTAGTTGTTGCCCCTTCATCTCTTGTCATTGTTGACTCCTGCAGCTGATCTCCATACATTACAGTAATGTGAATACAGTGTTGTAATATAATATGAATGTTTCTCTCCATCAGTAGGATAGATTGTGCCTTTAAACAATACAGTGACACAACAGTAACTATTGTCCAAATGTACTTGCTGATTATTCAATGAAACCATATACAGTATTTATTGTATGATCAAGATTTACTCAATATATAACTAATGTTGGTTATTCCAATGTGACCATGACCATCTTTCATAGATGTAGCAGACACAGTCAAATCACCCGTATTTATAGGCGAGACAGTTCCTCAAAGATTTATACGCTCACCTTAATCACATGAAACTTTCACCAAACCATCTCTAAAATCATAAATATGTTTTTAATCCTCAGCCTGAACCCAACCTTCGAGACTTTAATTATGTACTTGCAAGATTCTTGCTGTTTGGAGTTGTATCCTCATGATTGTTTGCACTTATTGTAAGTCGCTTTGGACAAAAGCGTCAGCTAAATGAACTGTAATGTAATGCTGACTCCTAAAGAAGCCAAAAGATAACACCTAAAAAGGAAGCATAGGATATACTGTTTCTGCAGTGCTAAACAACGATGATTTCTTAAGGTTTTTAGTCTCAAACTATGTATGTGTATATATACTGTATATGTGATTTGAACCCTGGTGCTAACACACTGATAACAATGTTACATTTGAAAAAGAAAAAGTATTCAGTATTTTCCCCAGTGTAATGTGATGAGATCCCTTCCGAGTTAACAACTCTTTGAACGTGTGCCATCATGAATAGAGAGTATGCAGGTCATTATTCCAACAAAGCACTACAGCAGTTCGCTTCAGGTTAGTTCCACCTCTCTGCTTGAAAACGGAGAGATGAACGTAATCAGCTGCTGCAGTTGGATGGAAACTCTGCATACTGTCGACTCCCCACGATTTATGAATGTAAGCATCTGGTGTAGAAAGTTTAATGTGAAAGTTGTTGTACACTTTAGAGAATATCTAAATATTAAAGAAAAAGAGAAAAAGAACTTACCAGCTAGAAGTAAAAGTATTCTCATGTTGCGTTTCTCCTATGAAAAAGTCCGGAACGTTAAAAGTTATTAGCAAGCAGATACGATCAAATACAATCAAAGCCAGTTGACTGTGTTTCCTGAAATACACCTGGCAGTGTGTGTCCTATCAGCTCTGTTATGTGCTGTATTCAACTGTGTTGCTGACAAGCTGCTGCTTTATAACCACTGTCTCACCTGGACGGTATGACACATTGTGTGTAAGAGTCACACCCTTCACCACCACTCCCTTCTCTCCATGAATCAACACACACACATACAGACATGCAAGCAGACGTAGACACAGTCAACACAAAGACCCCACAAGCTTAAACAAAGACTAAACTAGGTGTGATAAAACACTATTGTGACCTCAAATAAGAAACTAAAACTGAGCTTGAATGATTTCATTTACTCATAGAACTAGCTAAAAAAAATAAAAAAATAAAATGTTTGTAGATTTGTTTCTTGTTAATGTGCAGGCAAAAACATGTCTTTACAAAATCTGGTACTTCCAGGGTCCCAGATGATGTATCCTGGTGATCCTCTGACTTTTCACGTCGCACCATCATCAGGTCAAAATTGAAATGTGTCTGTTACTTATTCCCAAATACCTGCAGAACTATTGACATTCCCATCAGCCTCAGCTGTACTTCATGGTTACAGCTCATTTGTAAATGTTAGCATGCTACCACTCTAAAGTAAGATGGTGAACATGGTTAACATTATATTAACTAAACATCAGCATGTAAGCATTGTCATTGTGAACATTTTAGCATGCTAATGTTAGCATTTAGCTCAAAGCACCGCTGTGCCCAAGTACAGCCTCACATGCCGCTAGCACGGCTATAGACTAATTCCAGTTTGTGTTGATACCTTTTGCGTAGCTGCTATATATAGCATATAGCTGCGATGCACTTGTTTATACATTTAAAAAGCACAGAAGCCATGGGGTTTGTTGTAAAACAACGGGGCCAAAAGTTCTTGTCGTATGTAGGCTATGAGTATTGCAAGCTGTTTAACCTTTAATTGAACACACTTTTAGATATCTATAATAACATTTCTCCTCGTCAGAATGTTAATTAAAGATTTCCACAATTACCTTCTTACTAGTAGAAATTGTATTTCAAGATATCGACAACTTTGATTGTACTAGTAAATGGAAGATATATTTAAATCCTTAAAAAGTATAAGTGGCTGTTTTAACATCAACATCGTATTTTCCGCACTATAAGGCGCACTTAAAAGCCTTTAATTTTCTCAAAAAGCGACAGTGCGCTTTATAATCCGGAGCGCTTTATATATGGATTAATTCTGGTTGTGGTTACTGATCACGAAGCGATTTTGTGTGGTACACGGCGCTCTGTCAAAATGTTTTAGTACGACTTTGGTAAACTACAAAGCCACACCGCTTGCAGCATTACGGCTACCGTAGTCCGCGTCGCGGAGTAATACATACTGTGCTTCACCATAATATTACAGTGTGTGTGTATAAGGACCCCAAAATGGCACCTGTCAAGAGACACGCTTACGACGCGGACTTCAAACTCAAGGCTATCAGTCACGCTGTAGAACATGGGAATAGAGCAGCTGCGAGAGAATTCAACATTAATGAATCAATGGTACGGAAGTGGAGGAAGCAAGAAGATGACCTGCGCCAAGTAAAGAAGACCATTTGGCGGTATCAGACTGTTTTTTTTACGTGTTACAACTGAACAAGGTTGGGAGTTATTGTGAATACGCTCATTAACGTTTGAACAATGTTGAGAGTTATTGTGAACACGTTTAATAAAGTTTGACTGACTGACTTATCTGACTGTTTTGTTTCGCTTAATGCGCCTTATAGTCCGGTGCGCTTTATATATGAAAAAAGATCGAAAATAGACCATTCATTGACAGTGCGCCTTATAATCCAGTGCGCTCTATAGTGCGGAAAATACGGTACTAGTCATAATTTAGCCTATAGCCTATAAACATAAAAATAAGGCTTCTTTAAGAAAGTTGCACCATTAACACTATTAAAACTACAATCAAAAGTTAATAAAAGCTAAGCTAGAATATTGTAGAAACATCAAGATAAAACTCAACCAAAAAAGCCACACTGGAAAAAATGTCATGTGACATAAATTCTAATGAAAACGGAAAAGATCAAGAAAACTCAAAATGAAGAACTCAGAACTCAGAAACACAAATGTTTCAGTTTCAGAGAGTGGGGATGATGGAGGATGTTGCCCAATGATGCATTGCATAATGGAAACGAGGGGAGGGGCTGATCAAATGTGACGTCAAGCGCCACACATCTTGTATCATTCATACAAGATTGCAAAGTATATATTAATTTCTTGTGCATTGACTACCAAAACATTCACTCTATGTTTGTTTGTTTTCCACAGCGGCTGCAGACACAGAGTGAAACCTTTACATTCCTTAAATACCAGAATTTTAAATTAGCATGCCTCGACAGAGTCCAACCATATCACAAAGAGATGATGCAGAGGTATTGATCTGTTGTCTGTTATTCATTTATTAGAAATATGTATGACATAGCACTGTTTTGTGGTCTTCTCCAATCAGAAAAGAGAACAGTTCTGTGGGGTGAAACAATGTCACACAGACAAACTCTGCCTCCCTACCCAGACACAATTCATGCCTTGTAGGCTGCTTAAGCTTTGCCAGGCTGTGTGGCAACTCTGCTGATCATCACCTGTGTCTAAAGAAATAGTAGCCTGAGGGCCAGCTAAACACACACGTTATGTTTTTCTTCATTCTCCACAGACACACTGACTAAGTCCAAGTACAGGGTGTATCCTCTGACTCAACACACACACACACACACACACACACACACACACACACACACACACACACACACACACACACACACAGAGGCTACTGTGTACATACAGCCTCAGACAAGTACGGTCACGACTTGACTCTGGTAGCTGGAGCTGTCATTTACTTCTTGGTAACGGCCTGCTGGTTCCTCTCTGTCAACACTGGCCCTGGGTTACAGTGAAATGGAGTCAAAGCTGCCTGAAGGTGTTGGTATCACAAGGTGGTAAACATCACAACAACCACATAATACCTCCTTGTAAGTAAACTTCTGTGACACACACACACACACACCTACATACACACACAAACGCACACACCTACATACACACACGCATACACACAACACACACACACACACACACACACACACACACACACACACACACACACACACACACACACAGGTATATCTGTTTAGGTCAAAATAAAGCCAAATCCAAAACAACAACACAAACAACAAATACATTCTGTGATAGATGTTCTCCCTGAAATCAATGACATGACTTTGATTTTTAAGTGAGGCACGAGGCACAACTGCAATCTGAGTGTAAGCTGGTACATGAGTTACAGGTTGTGGTCATTGTGTCTCAAGTACAAATACAAATTGTTAACACACAATTGAGAAATACTGAAAGACTAAGTGTTCAATTAGTTCATAGAAAGTTGTGCTTTTTCAAAATGTGTTATACTGTCAAAATGACAGTATGTGTGGGAGGGTTATTAGTGGACATGCAGTTCCTTATACATGTGAAATTGACTAGGTTGAATTTTTGGTTTGAATTTGTTTGAATATGTTTTTGGATTTATGTGTAGGGTTCTGAAAATATGAGGTTTGCTTTTGGAAAATGTCTGACAATTAAGAAAATCTGTGCCGTAATGGAGGCTGCAGCACAAGGTTATACATGCAGAGAGAGAGAGAGAGAGAGAGAGAGAGAGAGAGAGAGAGAGAGAGAAAAATAAAGAAATGTTGGACCTCCTAAAATCAGTTTAATAAACTGTGAAACAATGTGAAGAGTCTTTGGAGAGTAGACCCCATCATTATGTTAAGGGGTTAGTGATGCCACGAGCAGTACAGGAGAATCCCCTGATGGAGTCTAGACACTGCTGGTGGTGAAGGGGAGAAGATGCTGAAGATCTGGATGATGAGATGTGGAGCAAAACTTCTGATGAGCTCAGGACAGCTGACAAACTGAAAGAGTGATGGCCCTCAGTCAGCTGACTTACAGCAGAATACGGTTATTTACTGAAGTGACAGTTGTGTACTAGGACAAGCCTTCTGTTTATCTTAATGAATATAGTAAATATGTTTCTCCATGGAAGGTGCATCTTAAATGACAAAGAATTGTCAAATGATCTCACTGGTAGATACATAATTTACAAAAAAACTTAATTAACTGTTTTTATTTTGGGAAACGGAAAAGAAAATTGCAAGAAAACAAACAGCTAAAAACCTTTTTTTTTTAGGCAAGATGTTGTAATCCAAACATTCTGGTGAGAGCCAACAGCACCAAAGTAAGATCAACAGTCACTACGTTGATTTGTCATACGCACACGTGTGACTAATATTAATGATTATAATGGTTCCTTTTCATTTAGGTGTGCCAGTGAGCCAGCATGCACAGAACCATCTCTGAAATGATCCATCTTATATTAATGTGTCAATCTGCAATGAAAAAAGTCTATTATAGATCCAACAGTGTTATGAATAGAAGCAATCCGATAAGCCCACTAAACTACAAGGCTAGCTCTGGAAAAGAGTCAAAAGTTTAGGTATAAAGTTAAATAGTCAGTTTTCAATTGAATTTGACATTTCTGAACTGACAGGTTTGTCTTATTTATGTCTTATATATAACAATCAAACAATAATCAGTAATCAAATTCACCTTCCTGTGTTGAAGTTGATGTTATCATGTAACGTCTGCTCCTCTGCGTGCCGTCACACGTCTGCACTTCCTGTGCTGCTCCATGTTAGTCACCATTATGAGTGAGTGTGGTACGTGTGCTATTCTGTATGGTTCTACTCTGACCACAGTTCATAGCAGCAGCAGAAATGCTGCAGGGTAACTGGGTTTACACAACCTATCCCCTGATCTAGTGACTGTTGATGTGGAAAATTCACAGCCGAATGGAAAACTCTGGTCACCTGTATGGCCTTTAGCCTACCTACTCCTGGACAGCCACCGAGCTAACAACTAGCAACTGCATATGTTCATTCCTGTTCATTTTTCTTTGACTCAGGAAGGAGTCTCTGTGCGTCTGTATATCTGCTCTTTAATTTTCTTGGTCATCCAATCGACTTCACACTTGGCGGGAGTATTGGATCCCATGAGGTGCAGCGTCGAGTGTGAGTTTTTGTTATGTACACTCTGTATAGTGTATTAAGCCCTTTTAACTGTTACACCAGTGATTTTCAACCACTAGTGTGCCGTGAGAGATCGTCAGGTGTGCCATGGGAAATTATCCAACTTTATAAAATCTGGTTTAAACTTTTTTTTTTTAATCAATTTTCTCCGACAGCACTTGTACCGGAGCTCCGACAGCACCCCCCTTGCACCGGAGCACCGACAGCACCCCCCCCTCGCACCCGAGCTCTGAGCATACATATATATTATACATACAATTTTTTTCTTGCCTTGCGCATTCACATTCCCTCCTCCCGCACACACCTACAGAGCGGAGGAAAGGAGAGGAGTGAACTACGCATCAGCACCCCCCCTCCCGCACCCCCCACCAAGGGTGCTGTTCGCACAAGGCTCCGAGCCATATACTACCTGGAGGCATCGGAGTGAAGGGCGGATAAGGGCTTATGCCCAAAACGGCCAGAGTAGGACAGTGAGGAGCTGCGCCCCACAGTTCTTATATTTGCGCATTGTAAGGCCTAAATTATGGAGAACAAAGTCCAAATCCTATACTTCGAGCGGCGGGAGTCCGCAGGAACCAAGCAGCGGATGGTGGTGCTGGTCCTCTCCCCGCAGGACAATATGACAATAGGACCTCAAACCCGGAAGGGAGGGTTCTATCCGACCACAGCACACGGTCCAAAGCACTCCTGCGTTGCCGGAGACCATTCACCATGGGAACCTTCAACGCAAACACAGTTAGAGAAGAAGGGAGGCTGGAAGAGCTGGCACACTGTGCCGAGGAAAGGGGAGTGGAGATCCTGGGAATCCAAGAGCATAGAAGAGTGCATGCTGAGGATCAGATCGTGTATCACAGAGTGGCGAAATGCTGGTCAGTGTGGCGAAACGAGGCACAAGCTGCCACTGGCGGAGTGGGGCTACTGCTGAGTTCTCGGGCGCGCATGGCTCTCCTTAGGGTACACTATCACACCAACAGGATCCTTAGTGCTGACTTTGATGGCAACCCAGTCACAAATGTCATAGTCGTGTACTCACCCACCAATGTGGCACAAGCTCAGAAGGTGGAGAAGTTCTATGAGGACCTTGCAACAGCGGTCCGTGATATCCCGGCTCACAACTTCCTTGCAATCCTGGGTGACTTCAATGCAAGGCTCGGACCGGAGGACGCACCTCTCACGTACCACAACTCCACTAACCGCAATGGCGAACATCTTGCAGCCCTACTTATGGAGCACGAGCTACTAGCTGCAAACACCATGTTCCAGAAAAGAATGGGCAAGAGATTGACCTTCCAGGATCAGGCTACTGTTATGCCATGTCAACTGGACTACATACTAGTAAGGCGAAGGTGGAGAAACTCCATCTTGAACGCTGAACCTTACAGCACGTTCAACTCTGTGGGCTCTGATCATCAAGTGGTTTCCATGAGGGTGAGACCGAGCCTCAGGGTCCCCAAACCAAGCCTGAAGACCCGGTATGACTGGAAGGCATTCTCGGCTAGCCCTGGCCTTCAAACCAGGTACGCAGTGGAGGTGAGGAATTGCTTCCAGCTGCTGGGCGAGGAGGAGGAGCCTAATGCCCAAGTACAGGCGGTTCGTTGCTGCGAACGTGGAGGTGACCAGTATGTGTGTTCCAGTTATGGAGAGGAATGGGGTATCCCAGAGGTCCAGGCATCCGGAGGTCATGGTGGCGCGTGAGGGAGTGGAGGAAGCACGCCGAGGCTTTGGGCACGAGCCGACTGCAGAGAATCGCATGGTATTGAATATGGCCAAACAGCTTTTTTTCGATACCTACGATAAGATCAGGGGGGATGAGCTGATGGAGAAGGTGCAGAGAGTGGAGGCAGCGCATGGTGAACAGCAGTACGGGGAGGCATGGAGGGTCATCAACGAGATAAGTGGGAGGAAAAGGTCGAAGGAGGGACAGGTGGCGGGCCACAGCCCAGAAGAAAGGGTGACCTCCTGGTTCACTCACTTCCAAAATCTCCTGGGACCACACCTGGCAGTGGATGGACCTGAGGAAGTGATACCTGCCGTCCTCACGAATCTCGCTATTGATGATGGTCCCTTTACAGTCAGGGAGTTTGCCAAAGTGAAATCCACACTGAAGCAGGGAAAAAGTGCTGGGCCGGACGGCATCCCCCCAGAGGTCTGTAAGAACTGTGATCTTAACATCCTGGAGTTCTGCAACCGCACCCTTATGACAAACAGCCAGCCTGATATGTGGTCTCTCTCTAACATCATCCCAGTGCCTAAGTCCAGAGATCTCTCGAAGCCAAACAACTACCGTGGCATAAGTCTGACTTGTGTCATTGCAAAAATGTACAACTGCATGATACTGAACCGGATACGGAGCGCCATCGACCCCCACCTGAGAGAGAACTAAAACGGTTTCCGATAGAAGAGGACCACTGTGACCCAGATTTTGGCCTTGAGGAGAATCATCGAGGAGGTTAAGAAGAACAACCTGACAGCGGTACTGTGCTTCATCGATTTCAAAAAGGCATTTGACTCGATACACAGATGATGAAGATACTCAAGGCCTACGGTGTCCCTTCCAATTTACTCCGGGCCATAGGGACCATGTATAAGGGTACAAGAGGAAAGGTGGTAACCCCAGATGGCAACAGTGAAGAGTTTGACATCCTGGCTGGGGTGTTGCAAGCGGACACCCTAGCCCCCTTCCTCTTCATCATAGTCCTAGACTATGTGCTTAGGAAGGCCATCAGTGGACAGGAGCTAGAACTCGGCCTCACAATAACACCTAGGAGGTCGAGACGACACCCCACTCTAGTCCTAACGGACCTGGACTACGCGGATGACATCAGTCTGCTCTCTGACTGTGTGTAGAGCAAGCAACCCCGACAAATGAAACTCAGCTTCTTCTATGCAACAGTGGAGTCTATTCTCCTATATGGCAGGGAACTGAGAATGTCACTGTGACAACATTGTGACTGTCACTCAACGTATATATCCATATATAATGGAATATTATTAAGAGTATTACAGACAGTATTGACTGTATAGTAAGCCTACACACAACTGGGTCAAAGTTTTTTGATTTCCAGAGACTATCCTCCATGCTTCCTGAATATTCAGCAGCTGTGTGTCACTGTGTGGGTGGAGAGAGTGGGGCTATAAATGGCCATAGTATCCAGTAAAGGTGTGTTCTTGCCACAAACTGGAGCTCATTAGTAGGGTCAACCTATTACTAGAACAAGCAGCAAACTAAATCACAGTAAGTTATTATGTTTTAAAATCTCAATAGTCAAAGTGTATATGCTGTGTGTGAAAGGTAGTAATGGGATATTAGACTGATGTTGCATTGGTGTATTTTCGAAAGCCTATGTTGTGTTGAATTGCTTCTTTCAACTGAACTGTAGATTCAATTGAAATATATTTCTTGTTGTATTTTATATCATGTATAAATCCATAAAAGGTCAGTTTCTAATGCTGCTACATTGTTGCTGCTAATCTCAGCATATGTAACCTGGTCTAATGGCTGCAACTACAACAATATGTTCCCAGAAATTATGTCTTACATTGCTTTTTTAATCTGACCAACAGTTTAAATAGCTAAATGTGTTGCATTTAAAATGATGAAACATTACATACAATGGTATATCTGCACATCTAAAAACAGCTGACACTATCTAACATTTTTAACAGGTCTACATACAACCTTCAGCCCACCATTGCATCTCAGCCATTGGTAATGGAAAGCATGCAGGAGTTGATCCCCTTCGCCAAAGAGATACTGACTCAGAAACCCAGCCGTGGTTTGCTGAAGGTCTACGTGGTGGGTTCAGTGTTTGCAGTGTTGGGGACAGTCATTGGCCTGGTCGAGACCGTGTGTCACCCCTTCTCCTCTGGTGAGCCAATGGATGCAGAGATGGACCTCATGTTGGCCCGGGAGCAGAGAACTATTGAGGCAGAAACTCAATGCAGTGAGGGGGGTCAGGAGGAGGAGGAGAAGGAGAAGGAGCTGGCTCATGAAAACGGGGCCGCGACCCTGAGCAAGCTCTTCTGCAAGACCCCGAGACTCAGCCAACGGAGCATGGCCAACCGGCTGCACGCTTCATAAAGCCGCAGGGATCAGCCCCAAGTGACTTGAGATATTTATTAAGGAGCTGCTCCTGCCACACCACTGAGTTGTACAACTCATACATAATCTGAAGCTTTAAAGGCAGTAGTGTCTGAACTGCCTGCCATTCTGTGCTGCTTATTAATGATGCCTTAAAGTACTGTCGGAAATGTTTCTTAGTAAGCCTTTATGCATTGGACACACATGAAAGACCCACAAAGGTCCCAATTGCAGCCTTCATGGAACTCAGTAAGGAATTGTAAACTTATGTATTGTTAAATGTAACAATACTAGAAAAGTTGTGTTGAGAAATGAATAAATGCAAGTCATAGACAGTTGTTTACAGTTGTAGAAGTATCCCTGTAGTAATCGTTCTTTACCCAACAGATCCATTCAGATCCATTCTAAAAGGTCCATTTTGTTCATATTTTACAATGAAAAGTTAGGACTTTGGAGGTTGAAGTAAGGAGTTTATGATGAGTACATGAGGGCATCATGGTGTTTACAGGCTGCCTGGCTGCGGTAAGCTGTTGTGTTGCGCCACCTGTTGTCTGGTGGATGTATCTGGTCCACTCACACACTGTGTTCAATGAGAGGAATGTTGTTGTAAATATTATGCTGTGTGGAAATACTGTAAATATACAATAGTTTTCATACCAATAAAGTTCTTTTTTATTTAAAAAGGCTGCTTTCTCTGGTTTTACTCCTTCATATTTTTGCTGCCCATTTTATCCGCATTATTTTAAGAAATAAAGATGAAGCACAGATGAATTCATGATTTTCAAGAAAAGTGTTCACAGCAATAATTGTGTCCCTTGATGAGTATAAACATTTTTGAGATATAGTTTCACCTGTCAAATTTCTTATTGTGTGTTGTTTTAAAATATACTAATTTCTTGGAAGCTCATTGGCCACACAGGCTGCACTTAATGAACCGATTTATATCAAACTGAGTGCACAGTACTAGACCATAGCCTGGATATCTTCTTAAAGAATGTTCCATTTCCTGTATTAAATATAACTGTAACTAACAAAGACTACACTACACAGATTACACCAAATCAAATAGTGTCTGCTATAAAATCTCTTTCATCGTGTGAGACCCCTGGAGACAATGGCTTCACCATCACATTTTATAAATGTTTTCTGGTTGTGTTGTCTCCATTGTTGGTTAACTTGTATGATATAATAGAACATTTGGCACGAGCCTTCTCTGTGAACGCACCTCCTAGCTTTTCCTGCTATCCTAGCTAACCCCGGCCAATTTGTTCCCATAATCAGGGTGTGCGTAAGGCAACTACTAACTTCGGACCTAACTCTATGCTTTTTTCCCCTAAAAGAAATGGCAAGAGTCAAATCAAATCAAATGTATTTATATAGCCCAATATCACAAATTACACATTTGTCTCAGTGGGCTTTACAGACGGTACAGGATACGACACCCTCTGTCCTTAGACCCTTGCATCGCACAAGGAAAAACTTCCTAAAAGAAACCCCACAATTAAAGGGGGAAAAATGTTAGAAACCTCAGGGAGAGCTACTGAGGAGGGATCCCTCTCACAGGACGGACAGACTGTAATAGATGTCGTGTGTGTAGGATAAACAACATAGTACAAATACGGTTTGGATCCTTTTATGTCAATACAATGTTCCAGTCTCTGTAGTAGAATGTCCTGGTCAACAGTGTTGAAAGTCATTTGTCTGCTGCCAATAGAAGGTCATTGGTAACTTTCACCAGTGCCGTTTCTGTGCTATGATGAACTCTAAATCCAGATTGAAAAACCGAGGTGTAACGAGGTGTTAATTAAGGGTAAAACTTCTTTGAACAGTTTAGTTGGAATCGGGTCTAAAAGACAGGTTGATGGCTTAGACGACGAGATTGTTGAAGTTAGTTGGTTAAGGTTGATTGGAGTAAAAGTCTAGATATATTTCAGGTGTTACAGATGTTTTTAAGGTTCCGGAGGTTGAAATTAAGTCATTACCAATTGAGGGCAGTTTGCAGATTTGTAAATTAAGCCATGGAGCTTTCTTTCTCTGTTTTATTATCTTCTTCTTTAGAGGAGCGACAAAGTTAAGTGTTATTCGCAGTGAGGCTGCAGCGCTATCAATAAGATGATTAATATGGGAGGGAATAAAGTTAGCATTGTAGTCCTCCGTTATATTGATATTGAGTCCTGTATTGAATTAAGAGCTGATGGAATCACTTCCTTAAATTCAGCTACAGCACTATCAGATAGACATTGAGCGTAGGATATTTTGCCTACTGGCTTGTAGTCCAGTAACAGGACTTCAAAAGTTATGAGGATATTATGTTTTAGTTTAGGGTTGGCTGGGACGCTCGGTGGTCGAGCTTCCTCCTTCATGTTCCTCCGGGGAAGAGAAGGGACGGCCGCGGCTTTGAGGCTGATGGGACGTTGGCACTGTACCCAATGTGCCGTGGAGGACGGCACGCCAACGACAAATTACTTCTCATTGCATCGAGGAGAGGTAGCTGTGTCGAGAGGTAGCTGGCAGGCCGCACAGCCCACTCCTCCCTCGGCCACCCGCACGCCGCCTCTGCCATGCCCTCAAAAATGTCCAGATACGCCTCCAGGTCAGTGACGTGCGGTGAGGTTCATGGCTGGGGAGGCACTAATTCTTTCAGAGTCAGATTTACAAATATATTAACCCAACTGAGTAGCTTATTCACCATTTTCTTGGCAGCATGAACATTGACTACTGGTTATTTTGCATATCTCATATCAGCATTCTTTAAACACACACAGGTAAGGTACATATTTGGCCAAAAAGAACGTTTTTACATTTATAGCAGCTCAGAGAGGTATTTGCTCTGCACCCTCCATAGCGTTTTTAGTCTGATGCTTTGATTAATTTTAATACAGGCTGCACTATTAACAAAATAATATTTTATTTAAGGTCAAAATGTAGTTTTTTATTTAAATGTTGGATTGTTTTCTCTTAGTCAGATCCCATTTTCAATAAAATTGTGGTCTTTTGCCATCAGTCGGAGAAAGAAACTAAACTAAACCGTGCAACAGTGCACCTGACAGTAACAGCAGTAATTTGTTGGTGCTACCATCTCTGGTAGAAGAACAGCAGCAACACGAACCTGTGGGCTCACGTGCGCCCTCTTCAGTGCGGCACATACATTACGTACATTTACTGGACTATGGAAAGTCAGGACGCATAATAAAAGTGTCTGTAAACATTATATTGGCGACATACAGAGAGATAGCAACAGGCACGCGCCAAATGCATGCGCTCAACCTAGTTTGCAAGGGATTGCGCAATCCGAGATGAGGCTCAGCTCATCGCTGCCTCAGCTCGCATCTCTCCTGTATCTGAACAGAAAATACGCAAATTCAGCGATTTTGACTATAAAAATGATCAGAATGATTGGAATCATACAGAAAATGCATTTATAGCACAGACCAGTGGACAAATATACATTTATATTGTATTGTTATTTGTTTTTTTACTTTTCATGATGCCTCCCCTGACCGCACGTCCCCGCTCCTGTTCGTCCTCGGCGATCATCTTCTGCATGGCGACGTGAGGTGGCCGGGCCGGGCTGGTCACCGGTATGCCTTCCTGAGTAGCAGGAGAACACGGTCCTCGCATTAAGACGCGCTGATGTCCACGAGGGCCTTGCTTTGTTGCCGTTGTTTGGTGGTGATACCCTGCTCCTGTATTGCGGCGAAGAGCAGGAGCGCCTGAGCGAGGTTTCTCCCTCCATTCCCCCCGCTCCTGCTCAGGTGCCCTTGTGGGAGAACCAGCCTACTGCAAGAGATCAGAACCAGTTTACCACCATGCTTATATTATGTCACTGCCACCTCTCCACCAGCAGCCAGCGCCATAACCCCACCACACGGCCATTGTGGGTTAGTATGGTTGATGCAGTTTTCTGATAGTATGGTTAAAATGATCTACAGGAAGTTAGGTACTGTTGGGTTTTGAAGCCCAAAGGGCGCTGAGATAGTCTTTCAATTGAATCCAGTAAACTTCTAGTTGATCAAGATACTTATTTATTTAAAGTGATGATGACAGCAATGTCAAAAAATACCCTCAGCCGAGAACACTTTCACACACCAAGTCCACAGTCCGAATCAATAAAGAGCCAGTTAGCTGTCTGTTGGTACAAGTGAAAGTGGTACAAAAACATCATAAACATTTTGCTATATTCTCTACTGAAGGGTGTCGTCGTCCCTCATTGGTCCATGTTGGCGCGGTTATGCCCCTTGGTGGGCCGTCTTGTTGTGGCGAGATGGAGGTAGACCTGAAACTCTTTGAAGAAAACCTACAGTGCTTCACATTCATAACTAATATAGTGCTCATTATACATTTGTGCAGAAATACATGTTGTGCAATAATACATTTTAATTGAGGTGGACGAGTACATGTGATAATCATTAAATGTGACACAATACATAATACATTTTGATTGAGGTGTACGAGTACATGTGATAATCATTAAATGTGACACAATACAATCAGGAGTTTATTTACTTCACAGTACCACAGGTCCCTTCAAGTCCACTATGGTAAAATCCTCTCTTTTCAGCAGGCGGTAACCCGTTGATCAACACACCTATGCAAGGACATAACATACATCAGATTGAACACTATAATTTTGTTTTTACAAAATGATAACAAAAGAAGAAATCACATCCTCCCTCTCATATCTGGATAGGGGTGTGAACGGTTTATGGGACACAATAAGGTCACTTAAAATCAGTGGCGGGCTGTGCATTTCCCACCTAGGCCTTCAGTGATGTCCTACACAGTCCTACCTGAATTATTCCACCTCTTAATACCATCATTATGACGCCATGGCTCTAGAAACTATACATTTAGACAGAAACGCAGTATAACTTGGCGTTGCATCACCTTAACATAGTCGAGTACAACAGAGTTATATTAATATTTCCGAAGCATTTATAATCAATAAATCCTCATTTCCCTATTTTTGTTCACCCTTTCGTTGTGGAGCTCCGTTTCCCTGCGCACTTGTTCGTTGAGCTGTAGATCCACTCGGGTGTCCCAAAGGTTTTCAAAAGCACCGTTGCTTGTAAGTGCCCAGCCGTGCTTTGGTGTCTCGTTGCTGCCTTGGTTAGACAACTCAAGTTTCCAAACCCAGTGTGGCTCCAAACACCAAATCGATCAGTTGTAAATAGCAGGCATTCCCAGCAGTACAATATGCAGTGCCTCTCGGAGGCTGTGAGCCAGGGGTACCGGTCGTAGTAAGTCATTTGAAAGTGGCGGACAAACCCTGTGATAGTCTCGCTAGCATCGGGGTTAGCCGTTCTCTTCTCACAATGTCTAGCTTTTCTTGAAAAGTTTGTCTTGAAAATGGCGTTGTAATTATATCTGCGACCAAATAGATCTCTTCAGCCATTGTGGGTTGAAAAAAAACAGCTTGTAGAAATCTAAATTAGCTCCTTCAAGTTCAATTTGCTAGCTCTGCATAGCTCTGCCTCTCAATAGTGCGTATCCAATCAAAAGACGTAAACGTGCTGACGTTATCGTACGCCTGCTAGCTGGCCCCGGCATTGCCAACTCGAAATCTGATTGGTTAACGCCACAGTTTTGTTCCGTTCACTTTAAGCTACAGGCACCCGCACTGTTGATTCTGAAGGCCTAATGGCAGATTTCTTGGACCCTGGCAACACATTATGGCTGAAATATGATTGGATAAAAGCTCTAACATAAAGGCCAGCCCTTCAAATCTCGATCTCAGGCTGGAAGCAGCGCAACCAAGAGGAAAGCTATAAAATGAAGAGAATAGACTATGGGGAATAAATTAATATATATTTGTGGAAAAAATATATCAAAATTAAATTTATATTCTGATGATGTTTAGGCCAGCAGAGAAGGCCTTGCTGGCCCTGACGGCCCACCACTGCTCACAACATCATGCACTCCTCTCTTAGTAATAAAAATAATGCTATTTTTGGACTCATTCACTCTGGGTGTTACCATCTTGATGCCCTGGGTGAATATTATGAGTCCAATATAAATAAAAAGTTATATCTGTGCTTTGGGGTTCAGCACGTGTTGATGTAAGATCATGTGAATGTATGTGTTCCTATGATTGCACTATGTGTTTAATAGAGACACATAAATAAATAAATTAACACCGTAACCCTCCCCCTCCATACTTCTATTGCTTTGTCTTGTCTGTGCAAGAGCTATGTTCCTGTTGTAATACTGTTTTTCTTGTTATGTTACTCTGTCTTGGAAAATATAAATAAAAAATATATAAATGTGAAATATAAATGTTAAATATAAATGTTTAGCATCCTTAAACGTTTCACTTCACTTTAGGTTGTTCTTATAGTCAGTCCCCTACATCAAAACCGTGAACTGAAGTTTTACAGAATGAACATTAAATAAAGCTTGGAGTCAAAATGTAAATCTATTATCAGTGAGCTCCAGTCAAGTACCAAGTTTAGCTGGAATGGTTAAGTACGGTAACCTGCCCTACACAGTCTGTGTGAACTGTCTGTTTGCCCTCAGCCCCCGCTGTTTTGGATGGCTGACTGCAGGTTTATAGGGTCACAGCACGGCTGCAGACCCAGCAGCATGGTTCACTGAGATAGTACAGCAACAATGGTACAATAATGTCCAACACATGCACACACATGAGTGGGAGGCCAATATAACCCTGCGTCAACATGATATTCTTTGCTCTAAGAATAGTTTGAGTGATGGTCTATGTCAGGGCTGAACTGGATGACCCTTAAATCACAGTTGACCTGAACCAGGGGTCACCAACCTTTTTGATACTGAGAGCTACTTCAAGGGTACTGAATAATATGAAGGGCTACTTGTTTGATACAAACTTCCTGAATAACATAGTTCACCTTTAATGATAATATTATCATTAATAATAATAATCATAATACATATTAATATGTGAAGAGACTGTCTGATCACATGTTAATGTTAATTCCTCACAATAATTATTAACAATGTAACAGATATAACAGATATATATAAATATGCAACATTATTTATTTATGTTCTCAATCTATTTCAACATTTGAAAGTCAGTTATCACATCTCTGATATTTCTGTAAATATCTTTATTGACAGTTTTGTATGAATGAGCACATTTGAAGCATTTTGTACAAAATCACACCAGTTATATTTTAGTACAAAGTATCACTTCTGTAACATTTTATAGGAAATCATTAACTGTCACATCTTCAGATCATATCCTGTTTCTACAAACACTAACTTTGTAACATCGGAGAGAGAGGAGATGACATCGGAACCTTTCTTCTCGTCTTTGAACAGTGTTTTCAATAACCATCAGTGCCCCTTTCAAGACCTCTCCGTCCGAAAAGGCTTTCTTGTACTTTATTTAAAATGTGCAGCTCTAAATGAAGCTTCCGATGCTTTCTGTGACTTGTTCACCGGCTTCGTGAAAAGAGATGCTGTTGTCCAAAGCTGCCTTTAACTCAGTGCTCCAGCTGTGACACGTACAGAAGTGTCTCCACAATGTGCCGCTTTGCCATCGCCCCGCAAATGAGACATACACACTTTTCTTTCACTGTTGTAGAAAATAATTCTTCCTCCCAATCATTGTGAAAATAGTTTGTTTTCTTTCGCTTTTCTGCCATGTTTAGCGTAAAAAACACACCTAGCGCCCCATCGTAGCTGCTCCCGCTAGCTTGTCTCAGCGAAAAGGGAAATTGAGATTTAACTTGTGCATGGTCAGAGTTCATATACATAACACTTTTTTGTTTTTTAAATTCTATATTCAATATTCCATCCATCCTGTGGGCCCACCACTCACAGGAAGAACCGCTGGGGTTGGGTGCGCTGTCACACGGGTGGCAGTGATGATCAGGGACCTGGACGGATCAGACCCGGGCAGCAGAGGCTGGCTCTGCGGACGTGGAATGTCACCTCTCTGTGGGGGAAGGAGCCGGAACTAGTGCGGGAGGTGGAGCGCTACCAGTTGGATCTGGTGGGGCTTACCTCTACGCACAGTCTTGGCTCTGGAACCGTACTCCTGGATAGGGGTTGGACTCTATTCTTCTCCGGAGTTGCCCAAGGTGTGAGGCGTCGGGCCGGTGTGGGGATACTCACAAGCCGCTAAGTTGGAGTTCACCCCAGTGGACAAGAGGGTCGCCTCCCTACGCCTTCGGGTTATGGGGGGGAAAACTCTGACTGTTGTTTGTGCCTATGCCCCAAACCGCAGTTCGCACTTCTCAGCCTCCCCGGTAAAGTCTACTCCAAGGTGCTGGAAAGGAGGGTTCGGCCAATAGTCGAACCTCTGATTGAAGAGGAACAATGCGGATTCCGTCCTGGTTGTGGAACAACGGACCAACTCTTCACTCTCGCAAGGATCCTGGAGGGGTACATGTGTTTTGTGATCTGGAGAAGGCATATGACCGGGTCCCCCGGGTGATACTTTGGGAGGTGCTGCGGGAGTATGGGGTGAGGGGGTCACTTCTGAGGGCCATCCAATCCCTGTACGCCTGTAAAGCGAGAGTTGTTTCCGGATACTTGGCAGTAAGTCGGACTCATTCTCAGTGAATGTTGGCCTCCGCCAGGGCTGCGCTTTATCACCAATCCTGTTTGTAATTTTCATGGACAGGATATCGAGGCGTAGTCATGGAGGAGAGGGATTGCAGTTCGGTGGCCTGAGGATCTCATCGCTGCTCTTTGCAGATAATGTGGTCCTGATGGCGTCATCGGTCTGTGACCTTCAGCAGTCACCGGATCGGTTCGCAGCCGAGGGTGAAGCGGTTGGGATGAGGATCAGCACCTCAAAATCGGAGTCCATGGCTCTCAGCAGCAAACCGGTGGATTGCCTACTCCGGGTAGGGAATGAGCCCTTACCCCAAGTGAAGGAGTTCAAGTACCTTGGGGTCTTGTTCGCGAGTGAGGGCACGATGGAGCGAGAGATTGGCCGGAGAATCGGAGGAGCGGGGGCGGTATTACATTCGCTTTACGAAAAGAGAGCTGAGCCAGAAGGCAAAACTCTCGATCTTCCAGGTGATCTTCGTTCCTACACTCACCTATGGTCATGAAGGCTGGGTCATGACCGAAAGAATGAGATCATGGCTACAAGTGGCCAAAATGGGTTTTCTCACACGGGTGGCTGGCGTCTCCCTTAGAGATAGGGTGAGATCCATCTGTGAGAGACTCGGAGTAGAGTCGCTGCTCCTTTGCATTGAAAGGAGCCAGTTGAGGTGGTTCGTGCATCTAGTAAGGATGCCACCTGGCTGCCTCCCTAGGGAGGTGTTCCAGGCACATCCAGCTGGGAAGAGACCCCGGGGAAGACCCAGGACTCGGTGGAGAGATTATAATAATAATAATAATAATAATAAGCTTTATTAGCACCTTTCATACAAGAATTGCAGCCCAAAGTGCTTCATAGCAAAAAACATAACAATTAGTACAAGGACAGAGTAAGAGCATTTACAGTACAATAATCACAGTGTAGATGTAAATGAGTCCTGGATAGGGGTTGGACTCTATTCTTCTCCGGAGTTGCCCAAGGTGTGAGGGGTCGGGCGGGTGTGGGGATATCAATGATAGGGGTGTCAATGATCGATATTGTGATCGTATCATCTGATCTGAGACCGCATGTTTTGGACACTCGGGTGAAGAGAGGGGCGGAGCTGTCAACTGATCACCATCTGGTGGTGAGTTGGATCAAGGGGTGGGGGAAGACTCTGGACAGACCTGGTAAGCCCAAACGGGTAGTGCGGGTGAACTGGGAACGTTGAGGGCATTAAACCTGAGTGGGCGATCTTCAAAACCGTGAAGGTGTGGGAGAAGTTCGGAGGAGCTATGGAGAAGACCCAGGACTCGGTGGAGAGATTATATCTCCTCGCGGGCAACTTGCAAGCGTAAAATGATAAAAAAGAAGGGGGCTTGAGAGTATAATTGAATTGATTAACTTATTCCAGAATCATAACTTGTTTTTATAGACAACATTAATGATGTTATGATGAGTCCCAGAGTGCACAGCCACTCTAGCAGCTCTGTGTGGCTTTATTAGGTACGGGGATGCTCTGAGATAGATACTAACGTCAATATGCCAACATTCTTGCAATACCTAATTCTACGCACTTTGCATTTTCAATGACTATTTTTTATGATGTGTTATTTGACTGCCTCTGTGTTTAGTGTCCTGTCTATCTGTAACTTGTATGGTACTGTTACCATCTGATCAGGTCTCTCTTGAGAATGAGACCCTGTGTCTCAATGAGATTTTACCTGTATAAATAAAGGCTAAATCACAATTCACAATGATTGGCAGGCAGAACTTTTAACATGTTCACAATCTTTGTGTAGCATGTTCGCATGCTGCTATTAGCTAATTAGCAGTAAACACAAAGTACAGTTGAGGCGGATGGGATTGACGATCTATAGGCATTTGTGCATAAATCAAAGTATTGGACAAAATAAAATTTGACCTGATGATGGCAAAAGTCAGAGGATCACCAAAGTTTACCAAAGTTTCCTGAGGGGGACATGCATGTGCGTAACACATTTCATCACAATCAATGCAAAGGTTGTTGAGATATTTCAGTCTGGATGAAAGAGGTGGACCAACAAACCAACATTGCCATGCTACTAACATGGCTAAAAACATGCTTAAGGCTCAAGACATAACCACTAAATAAGAAAAACTGACTTGATTTCACATGAGAAATGAGTTTGAAGAGAGTTACTTGCTTGGCAGTTTACTAGTCTTGATGAGTTTCACCATCACACAAACTTTACACATTGGTTTAAAACAGGCAGGCTGAAATACAGCCAAGACTTCAGAAGTTGAGGAGATGACAACCATAGTCCGGCCGAAGATGAACAATGGGTTGTTTGTGATTGACACATTGGCCAGCGCACATTAAAAGACAAAAACAATCACATTACTGCAGACACTGATGGGAAAATGGTAATCATTGGGCAACATTGTGTTGCAGAAAGACAATAAATGATCCTTGAAAGATGATGGTGAAGTGTTTGTCAAATTAATGTTTTTTGTTAAATGATTAATATGCAAAAAAAAATTGGGGAAATTTAATTTATATGAATTAATCGTAATTGCAAACTATTAATGTTAATTTCATATTTTTATCATTTCATTTTTCAGTTTCACCCTGCAGAAATGTTCCCACCACAACTACTAGCTATGTTCTTGAGCTGACAGTACTTTTTTAGATTGATTTAGGTTGGCTGAATAGCAAGAATCTCTGGTGTCATTTTCTATATGTTTATTTCGTCCACACAATAGCATGTTAGAAGTTCACACTAAAATACCACAACGTTTTTTCCTACAAAATGTCGACCCCTATACACTGGGTGACTTTGTGCTCTATTGTCCGAATTCCACATTGGCTTTTATGTGGAACAACAGTGGACTGCTGGGCGGAGAGTGGAAAGTTTGAAGGAATTTCTCCAGGGGAGAACAGCTGTTGTCCCCAGGTGGGAGACTTTGTAGGTCTGCACTGTCTCCTCAGCATGTGTCCATGGCATACTTTTGGTCAAAGCTGTGGACTGAAAGTATTCTTTCACTAAATGACTAAACTGTTACCTCTTATGCAGAGCAGAAAAGCATATTCATATACAAAAAGACATATGACTATAGACTATAACAACTCAACAGTCTTTATTGTCTCCTCTGAAAACTGGCCAAGCATTTAAGACTGCCCTTCTCAAACCTCTTGAGCAGTCTCTTAAACAGAATGTGATGCCATCACAATATATAAGATATAACTTCAAAACAGGCGAAACATGCTGTAAACAATAAATGTTTCTTAAGTAATTCTAAGAACCCTTAATGCTATAGATACATTCACACTTCTTACACAATCCATAGTCACACTGTACCCTGCTTTACCTTCTTATAGCAACATAAACATAGCAGTCTCATCATCACCTTTAAAGCACACAAACCACAGTTTGACCGAAACTGCTCAGCTCTGCTCATTTCAGCATTGCAAACTGAACCAGTTCAACCTTCATGATAAAGATTGTCGGTCATGCTGCACTGCCTAATGCAGTAACTGTTCATGTCCTCCCCTGATCACAGCTCAGCATACTGTACTGTCTCAGCAAGCTAAAACTGACCGGACACTCCTCCTGCTCTACACAGCTGCCGTGGTAACATTTTCATCAGCACTGTTGGTGGTGGCTGCCATGCCTGTTGGGGTCCCGTTGACTGGTGTGTGTGGGGTGACTTTTGCCAGTCGGTGCTCCTTGCTGTGGGTGCAGCTGCGGGCGCAGAGCTGACAGGAGGCGCAGGCCGAGTTGCAGCAGGGTAAGAAGCGACAGAAGCTGACGCGCCAGAGGAACCAACCGGGTGACCAGCAGCACCAGCAGAGCACCACGCTGCCTGCCACCACGCCCAGGATGATGTAGAGAACCAACAGGGACAGAGAGGCAGGGGAGTCTAGGGAGAAGAGGGGGGCAGAATACAATTGTCTTTTTCAGATAGCAGCCATAATTCATTTAAGTTAAAATGCAAATTGGAAACACTTAAGTAACTTAACTTATTATTAACCAAACTACGTCTGTCAATTTCAGGGTAATATTTAGTGTGGCACCCCCTCTGGCCCACCTAACTGTGGCAAATCTTTTTTTTCCTAAGGAGGAACGAACATTCAATAAATGCTGACCCAATAATAAATCCCATTGTATCGTGGGACCATTTGTGGTGACGGATTTTGGGGTGTTATTTTTTGAGTCCTGCACTTCTAGGCTGTGATTAGCAAGTACTTGTTACTTCGACGCATCTTTGGGATCGGATGCAGCTCCACAAGGTTTTCTGCCGAATGACAGCAATACAAGTGACACTACTGACGCTAATACAA
This sequence comes from Cottoperca gobio, assembly GCF_900634415.1. NCBI lineage: Eukaryota > Metazoa > Chordata > Actinopteri > Perciformes > Bovichtidae > Cottoperca > Cottoperca gobio. The sequence continues at coordinate 1,057,044 of NC_041359.1, forward strand.
ATACAAATACAAATACAAATACAAATACAAATACAAATACAAATACAAATACAAATACAAATACAAATACATATTAAGTGCTTGGTCACGTGCAGAGGTGATGGAACTCTTTATTCAATCAACATATTACACTCAATCTTGAACCGAGTCATTTAAGCTACCGGGTAATAAATGAACCATACATGTTGATATACCTGGAGCCCACTGACACTTTAGATGTCCAGTATTTACACTCTTAGAAAATAAAACAAACTATAATAAATAAATAATATAATAAACTGTAACCACAGTTAACAAGTTGTTACTAAATCAGTCTGTCTGTTCATCCAGCCTCACTGTGGGCTGACCAGGGTGTATTGAAATGGATCTCAGCTAACAAACAGCTGGCAATTTGCACAGGAGGCAAATGTGAATCCCTTCTCCCGAACTCAATTGAACAGTCAGAACAGCAGAATAGCAGTTTTCTCAGGCCAGATTTGGCTGACCCTTTAAAGCAATCAGAAGCCGACATGCTGGCCCAGACAGTCTGTGTTTGCACCTCTGACGCTGAAATAGAGACAGATCACTCAAAAGGCTGCTCTCTGCTGTGAGAATCCATCACCGTTTATTGGTTTACGAGGCTTTAGGGGAAATTAACAACTGAATGGTCACCTCCATTAGTTTTATGCCCAGCCATCAAGACACTTGGCATCCAAATGGGCACTTAGTTTGTTTGTTTACCAACCAACCGACTGCCCGACATAAGCATCACACATTCAATGACTCCTGTGAGTGGAGAGTGTTTCTACAAGTTGAATTAATAAATATCAATTGTGTCATAATTGTCACTCACCTGTTACAGACTCATGACTTGGAGGGCTGTCTGGAACGCCACAGCTGATGTGTGGAATGGCCGTTGTGGGTGGTTTCACAAAAGGTGGGGGTGGGGTTGCTATTGACGGTGGAGGTTCAGGAGGTAAAAGCTGACCTGCTGATGAAGGACAGATTTGGGTCAACTTTTAAATGTTGTTGAACTGCAAAGACACACCCTTAAATTTGCTTTAGTGCTCAAAGATCTTGAGATTTAGAAACTTAGTTGTGAAGCATGAATGAGATTTTAAGTATCAGCATCACATATGTCACCTCATCACTTAACTGACCTTTGCAACCCGTAGTAAGGTTTTCTTCCAGGTCACTTCCATCCCCACAGTTGTCAATGCCTTTATCATCACACACCAGACTGAGAGGGATACACTTTCCATTTCTGCAGGTGAAATAGGGCTCATTGCTGCACTCTGATTGGTTAAAACCTGGACAAGAGAGGAAGCCATAAAGTAAGCCATAGAAACTTTAGAGTTTAGAGTTTAAGAGTCTCTTTGATTGAGATGTAAAGCAAAAAGAAAATATGGCAAATATACAATTAATCTTGAGGGCTAACAAACATGAACATTTCCGTCCTTGTTAATTATTATAAAAGATTTTGTTAACATCAATGTTAACTAGTAGCCAATATTAATAATGAAACCATTAGCTGGAATATCACCTACATGTGAATTCTCATGCACAAAGCGCTTCAAACATCTGTTGCTATACAGGCTGATTAACATACGAGCGGTCTGTGGTTAAAAGTTACAATACAGTTACCATAAAGTAACATCCACGTTCACCGACGTAACACGTTTGCTGTGTTTGGTGTGGATTTTGTTTCCCCAGAGATCATCAATTCAACACGGTTCGGCAGAAAACTGGAATATCACAGATTTCCGAGACTCGAAGCAACACATAAACAAACCATGAGTCAGCTTTTCAAGGTTGTGCCACAAATCCAGTGCAGTCCAGATGCATGTGCTGTTTGTTTTGTGTACTATATGCTACTGTGAACTTTCAGCTGAAATTATCATACACATAAATAAACAGTGTGTGATGGTTTATAACACACTGTTTATTTTCAGTAAGTTTCCAGTATGTGTTCATAGTGTACTGAAATGAAGTGAAACCATATTTTAGGAAGAACTTCTTTCTGTCTTTTTTCAAACATGAAAGATGAATCTTGATGGACTGAAATGGAGTATGCAACATGGGGTTTTGTTCTCATCACTAGTTTAAGGTAACGTTGTTATTTTCCTTCCTGGTGCAATCACAATGTAGCATAATAGTATAATATTTCAAAACAAAGACATACTGACTCCTTATGAATGCATTCTGTTCACTCCCTGAGTCTTTTGAGCTTTTACAAATTATTCTTGGTCTAAGGTATAAAGTAGTGTCATCTTAAAGTAAATTATGGAAATAATCCTCGTCACCACAGACTTCACATATCCTGGTACCAGACATTCCTGAAGCATCATTTGATGTTAACGTGTGATCTGTTTTTAGCTAGTTTTAATGAACAAACACCTGAAACATAGCTGAAGCATGGCTTTCTTACCCAGCCTGAAGGAGGTGAAGTCCCCCACAAAGTCCACTCTGGGCTGAGTCCCCCGGGTCACCAGCCTCAGGGTCAGGTAGTTTCCTGTGGACAGCACCGGCCGGGGCGGGCTCTTCCCACAAAGAGGAGGCCCAAGAGGAGGCGAGCTCCTGTCACCTCCATCATAGAACTGGACATATGAGCCTGCGTGACACGGGTCCCCCGAGCTCTCACCGGAGGTGGGCTCCAGTCTGGGGTTAAATGGGGCGGAGCCACGAGGGGACTCTGGAAAGAGAGGGGCCGGGCTCAGAGGGGCCACTCGTAACAAACTGTACACCAGGAAGAAGCGGAAGTGGAACTGGACCTTGTCTTTAGGGGAGCTGGCCTGCATGGTGAGGTGGCAGTCAGTCCCCATGGTAACAAAGTAGTACTTCTTGGACTCCTGGTGCGAGTTGACGATCATGCCGTCACCACGTATCGTTTGGCCACAGAAGTCCACCACGTTCACTGTAAGAAAAATACACCTGAGACAGCATCCTGAGAGACAAGCTGAGACAGGGAGCGTTTGTGTAATGACACGAGTCTTTTTAAATATATTATATGACTGATCACAAAAAGGACTTGTGTTTTTTGGACGCTTATTCTTGGCAAAGTACAGAAGCCTGTTTCCAGGTAATTAGACATTTTAGTAATGATGAAGAGAAAACAGTATCTGATGTGTCAAGATAACAATGAAATTAATTTATCTTAGGAATCTAATATAGAAAGAAGACAATCAGAATCTTGAACTAAAAGAATTGAGCTACCATGACCACTCTCAGGATCAGCTCTTATTCTGGACTGTTGTGAAGTGTGTGAATATGTAAGACACACAACATACAAGTGGGGGAAACAATATATGATTCCATTAGAAACTACAACCCATCTACATTTATCTTCTATGCAATTTTAACTCTACAACAGAGTTTTTAGTGTTTTGTTGAACATTCTCTTTAAACCTAACCGTCATCTCTTTGATGATGGTTCTCATATCAATCTGAAGTTGATACATGGTAAAGGATGGTTTCTCCTCACAATAGTATGGTGACTAAATGAACATTGAAACATGATTTGCCTGCAGTAATCATTCCTCCTGATTTTACTGGCCATTAACAGATCCTTTCCCTTTTTGTGCAACAATTAGTTCCTAAGTTTGTCTGAAGCTAACAAGAGGCTTCAGCAGTCTTCCAAAGTTACAGTCTATTCATTTCATTTGTTTTTGTTTTTACTATTGCAGCTCAACAGGATAAACACTGTCCAGGGTAACACAAAAAGGACATTTCATATGAACAACATGCAAGGATCAAGAATCCAAAGCTCGTCCCGTTGACTTGGTACTTCTATCGAAAAGACTGAACATTTTCACAGACTTGTGAATGTGTGTTTAAGAGGGCAGCTGCATAAAGAAGATGACAGTGATGCTATAGAGGAAGCTGAGAGTTTTTAGTTAGTCTACAACACACTGGTGGATGTACAAACTCATACACATCAGTGTTAACATGCTCTCAGCCAACTGATCAGCGTGGTGATGGTGGTGATCAGTCCGGAGCAGGACAGATGGGTGGGCAGATCCGGCTCCAGCAGCCCCCACCCAGCCACCCACCACCCCCTGCCTCTGGGCCGCAGGCCAAATAATGAGAAAATTTATGACCACCCCCGGAGTTTCTTAGCTCTGTTTCCCTGGGAGACAACTAGATCCTCCTACACTGACCTCCAGGAATGTCCCAAAGCCCAGGAGCCCCTGTTGGTGGGAAACAGCTCATCCCCTCTGCGCCGCACAAGTAAATACAAAGCCTTAGGGGACACTGTCCACAAAAGAAGCAGAGCAGAGGACACCAAGTCCCCAGTAAAGATGTTTGTGGGCTGAAAATTCAACTTGTTTGAAATGCTATTATTATAAATGGAGTCCTATACAGAGAGCAGATCCAGAGGGCGGGTGAGGGTCAAGGTCTGGGTGACACACCGTAGTGAGAAATGTGTCTGAGACCGCATTGTGTGTAAAAGGGCAGCAGCCTCACTGTTCATCCATCCATGTGTTATTCTAACTCTGGTGACTCAACACATGCTTCCATAATGTTACTTTACACTGAATGTCATTTAATGCTTTTGTATGCCAAACAAAGTGTATAACCAGTACAGGGAACCAGCATGAGTAAACTGGTCTAACGGGGCTTCAGTGGAAAGCTAATCTTCGATCATATCGTATGCAACTTTATATCACCATATTAACGTGTATATCATGATAGGTATATTTTCAGAATTTGTTTCAGAAAAAAGACAGTAATATTTCTTTTATGACCTATGTAGTGTATTTGGAATGATATCTTATATAACTCCTGCTGTTAAACCAGAGGCCCCTGATCCAGCCCCCACACTGTGTTTACTTTAACTTATTTTACTTTACATAATTAACTTCAATTTGGTTTATCCATCTTTGTTCGCTCCTTCATGTTGTTTCCCTCTGAGTAGGAATTTTAAATAAAAATTTTTAGGACCTTCATCACAGTAACACAACATAAAAAAAAGAATCCAGTCCTAACTGCTCATTGATTTGCAACATTGCTGAGATAGATATCAAAGTGAGAGCTACTTCAATATAAACACTACAGAAACTCTGTGATGGTTAACAAATGACTATAATCTCACTGTATATTTTTTATATTTCCCAACCTTGTTGTACAGTATCCACATTGAGTTGCTTACTCATTGATCATACAACTTGATCAAAGACGTCAACATAATTTCATCATATATCCATAGCGGTGTAATAACAAATATTGTAAACATAGTTTTTAATCCAACATGCCACACCAGCTGCATGTTTCAGCCCCTTTACGACAAATCCTAGAGACTTTATCCCTTTTGCACACCACGCTCTACTGTTCCAGGAGTCCTTTGCTTTCCATTCATTGCCGTATGATAAGACAGTAAATGAGCAGATCCATCACAGTGATGCCTTCATTTGTTGTTGACATTCAGTTGCACTGAAGACTTTTCTCTCTGCAGTTAAACTGCACCATCACAAAACAATACTTTGACTCTACATTTGACTCGCATTGCAAAGAAGTCCGAACCCAAGTCTTATGTGTTCTGCATAATTATAAAATAATGTGTAGAATGTATGGAATGAAACTGTTAACATGGCTTTTGATGTATATTTTTCATCACAAATACAATTCTTGTGTCACAACTGTTACTATGTTTTCCCCTATACTCACAATTGCACTACTTCTACTTCTTCTTTTACTAGCCTACTATATGTGGGTGGGTGATAATTATCATATAGGACTATCTCAATATCCAAATATTACAATATTCACTAACTAGTTTTTTTCAGATAACACATGATTACACTTTTAGAAACAGAACCAGGGAAACTTTACTACAGTTACTATAAATATACAACTACTACTCTCTGCTGCTTACATCTCAGACACTAGCTTCACCACACTCATCGCAACCAGAATGTTACGCACAGACTTAAAGCAATTGTGCACCCTTGTCACGAGGAGTGCGTCACTTTCAACACGATCCAGATGTCACCCGGTGGCTGAAGTCTTACCGGTCTCGATGGCCGAGCTGTGGAGAGTCAAGAAGCAGAGCAGAAGGAGCAGCCAGCAGCTCTCCACCTCCACCTCCATCATCCAGGCTCAGACACAAGTGCGCAAAGGGGAACTCACAGAAGAGATCTCAGAGTCATTCTAGTTTCACATCAACTTGTCATATGTGGTCACTGAAGGAGAGAACGCTCCAGAGCACAGGGCGGGACGAATCTATCCAGTGTGATATCTAGCTGTGAGCCACCATAAACACTCGCTGGCCTTTATTCCAGCTGAACCTCCTCTCTGTCCCGTGCGTTCACGTGTCCTCTCATCTCCATGACAACACCCAACCAATAGGCTGTCAAGCCAGCTCGTGTTTAAGACAAAGGTTTCCCTCCTGATGTAAACTTCCACAACGAGTCCATGTTAGCTTCCATGACCCATGGCCCCTCTTCCTGATTTGTTTTCGACCATATCAACTACAGGTTAAGTTAAATCAGCCTATAGCTAATACTAAGCATGTTTATCCATCTGATTACAAACATATAAACAGAAATATGTTTTTTACCAGAAACAGAGAACATTCATATGATCCATGAGATCTGATGGGTAGTTCCATCACAAAGAGCACAGAACAAGCTTTAAATGATGTATAACATGTAAAACAACAATAACAACATTTATTATCAGAATGACTATAACTTTGTGCAGTTTGCTTCTGATAGAATGTTCAGAACTTTGCATTGGATTCTGTTATTTGGGCTTTCGAAGCAGCAGAAACACAAAATAACACAGAAACTCAAACTCCTTTCTAAGAAATTAATTATCTACCAGGTTTATCCATTATTGTAAAAGGGGCTCAGTCTAATACTGTCAGCTACTGAGCTGTTTAACTTAGTAGTGACCTGGCTGACACACTTCGCTCCTATTTGTATTTGACTGTAATATAGGATCAGTGTGAGTGTTTAGCTTATGTGTGTCTGTAGCACAGCAGCAAACACTCAAGTACCAATGTTTGATCAGATTTTCAGTTTAGATTATTGTCTAAATAAGCAAAACTCATGAAAAGATCAAAACCAACAATGTGTTAGTCTGTCTCTTAATACAGTATTCTCGAATGTCACTGTAGTTTTTAACAAACCTTTCTCAAACAGGAGGGAATGGAGGGCAGCCATTCATTCATTCACAAATGTAACTAGAAGAGTCGTTGTCCGGGAAACAATGCATGACTGTCTGCTTCTGAAAGGTCAAGGATAATAGAAGACGTTCAGAGTAACCGAATAATAGATCAAATAAAGTTTGTGCAGTCAGGCGGAAAGCATCTAAATGTGCTCCCTAAACTTCCAAAGTCAAATCTATTAAGTGACAAGCTTTTCATCACATAGTCATTTATAGGGTTAGACGGGCATGACACTGTTCACTCCCTGCACATTGGGAACAAAATCATGAACAAAACGCCTCGATGCTTAGTTGTACGAGCTTAATAATGATGACTTATGCTGTGAACAATGTGCAAACATATAAACATGACTTGTAAATGTATAGTCAAATTTACAAATTCACATTTAAAGACTCGGATGATAATTGAGAAATAAAAAAACACCAGGACAGCTATGAGTCATGCCTCTAAACTTATAGAGACATTACAACAACATTGCTGTGTAGTGATTTCATTACACACATTCATTTAGGAATGTGCCATAAATAAGCTGAACTAATGAGGGTCTTTAAACTGGATTTTGATCATGTAATAAAGCAGTGACCACCTTAAGATCCTTTCATCCGATATAGTGACGTAGTGGTGTTTCCAAGCAAAGTGGGAATTTAATTCATACAAATTAGTTGACAGACTGAGAGCATGGAGCTCTGTAGCCCATGTAGTGCCTGACAACCTGATGCAACCAAACTGTGGTTTTCTCAATGAGCAGCTGTACTGTAGCTTTAAATCAGTGGTTCTCAACCTTTTTTGGGCCAGCGCCCCCCTATCCATCAAATAAAATGGAGGCTAATTGTCTCCCCTGAATTTTGATGTTGATTATTATTCTGTTTATCTTATTCGTAGTATTTATTATTTATATTACATATTGATTATATTAATTTAGTATTTCAATTCTAATAATATTTTTCTTATTAGGCTTCTATATTATGTTATTATAAAAACTCAAATTCTCTGAGATTGAAGTAACATAATAACATTTCTAAATAATAATAAATATTATATTATTAAAAAAAAAATGTATTGTTGTTTTTACCTTCAATTGCCCTGATACACCATGTACCCAGGGAGCCAACAAAGTTAAACAAATGCAACGGAAAGAAGTTTGTCATAGACTGCAGCCATTCAAACTTTAATAGGTGTTAAACACAGCAGCCTCAGAAATGCGAAACAATTTGCACTCTTAAGTGTTCAAACAATAAACGAGCATAAAGGAACAAGCCTTAATTATAAATGGAGCGACGTCGACCCCAACGTTCGGAAACTCTGGCAAAAATATCCGCGTTTTTTTAAAGGCACAGCCTGAATCAGCAGCAGTGATGCTGATGTTAGCCCTGCTGATGTTAGCCCTGCTGATGTTAGCTCTGCTGATGTTAGCCCTGCTGATGTTAGCTCTGCTGATGTTAGTTCTGCTGATGTTAGCCCTGCTGATGTTAGCTCTGCTGTTAGCCCTGCTGATGTTAGCCCTGCTGATGTTAGTTCTGCTGATGTTAGCCCTGCTGATGTTAGCTCTGCTGATGTTAGCTCTGCTGATGTTAGCCCTGCTGATGTTAGGTCTGCTGATGTTATCCCTGCTGATGTTAGCCCTGCTGATGTTAGCCCTGCTGATGTTAGTTCTGCTGATGTTAGCCCTGCTGATGTTAGCCCTGCTGATGTTAGCCCTGCTGATGTTAGCTCTGCTGATGTTAGCCCTGCTGATGTTAGCTCTGCTGTTAGCCCTGCTGATGTTAGCTCTGCTGATGTTAGCCCTGCTGATGTTAGCTCCGCTGATGTTAGGTCTGCTGCCACGAGCAGCCAGAGTGCAGCTCGTCTGCTGCTGGTCCAAGTCCCGACCAGAGCGTTAGTTTGTTACCATTAATTCCGATTAGTTTTATTCATGGTGTATCCTTGGAATAACATTAATGCTTTCGAGCAGTGGCGGCTCTTGGTGCTTGTTTGTTTTTTTCAAGCAGCACTTTATCGCTCAGCAAAATTAAAATCTAAAAACACACAACGTTAACTTTATCCAAATGCACTCGTCCTTTCAGCTCGTCCAGTTTGGCATGGTTTGTGCTGTAATGATGACCACAAGCGCGTCCGTACAAACTAGGCACACTGGCCTTTTACTTCCACAAAGAGGCTCTGCCTCCCCTGACCGCACGTCCCTGAGGTACACGAAGTCACAAAGAAACACGCACGTTAGAGGTTTTCATAAAAAAAAAATTTGAAGGTGTGTTAACTGCATGCCAAACTCCGCACTGCAAAGGATATTAATGATCGTTTGCAGCAAATCTGCTAAATGTTTACGGGAAACACTTTCATCATCTTACAAGCTGTTGAAGATCACATCTTTCTGTGAGTATCACACACGCATTGAATAAGTGTTCCTTCAAAGTGGCCCAGGATGCAGTCACGCACACACTGCTAAAAGAATATGACCCAGACCACCTCCGAAAGTGGTCTGAACGATCACATCTCAATGCATCCTCAATGTACTTAAGGCTGTGCACTAGTTAAAACGTCATGACTACATGAAACTAAGCTGCTCCTGTAATACTGATCTGCGCTTCAAAATGCTTTGCGTTCTCATCTCCGTGCACAAACTATAGCTTTGTTTGACTCTGCTTCCCTCTAGTGGCTCAACAGAAAATTGCAGGAATGTGCATATTTAATAAACGCAGGGTGAGAACTTGTGTTTCAGTTTAAAGATTGCATTTAGTTGGGCACTGAAAATTGGTAGTACAATGTGTGGATTCTATTTTCTGGTCCCTTAGTGTTATAACACCCTGCCTCTACAGTTTAACAAAATAACAAAAAAATGTTTTAGCAAAATGTTATTTTTTTTAATCTTACAAAAGGTCTGTTTTTAAAACACAATCAAAATCAAAAGAAACAGAACATTTAAAAGATACAGATATGTTAAAAGAAAATCATTTTCAAAAGTATATTTACAGCATATAATTACACATATGATTAGTTCTGATACTACACAACAGGTCAAACACTAATCCCCATAGACTGGTCATCAGCAAGAAAATCAAATGCAAACAGGCTCTGGCCTGCAGTCTGAAACTGAACTGATTATTGTGGAATTTGTTGCTGAATATATATATATATCTATATATATATATATATATATTATTATAATATATATAGGATATTATATATAAGATTTAGAAAGAGATATATAGATATAGAGATATATATATATATATATATATCTATATATATATAGGATATATATAGTATATTATATAATCAAGATACTATATATATCTATATAATATATAAATATATATATATATATATATATATATTTATTATATATATATATATGATAATATATATATATCTATCTTATATATATATATATATATATATATTATATATATATAATAATATATAATAATATATATAATATATCTCTCTCTATTCTCGCTCTCTCTCTCTCTCTTCTCTATCCCCTCTCTCTCTCTCTCTCTCCCTTCTCTCTCCCCTCCCTCTCTCTCAACTCTCCCTCTATCTCTCTCTCTCCTCTCTCCTCTCTCTCCCCCTCCCTCTCCCTGTCTCTATATATATATAATATTGTACCAGAAAAGAAAGGTGCATGAAAAGAGTAAGAAGGGATAAACACAATGAACTAGACCTAAACAGCTGAGGAAAAAAGTAAGTTGTTCAATACATAAAGATACAGCAGCAGACTAGCTGGTCTTTTCATTTGTCAGCCCTGCGAGAGCTCACGGGTAATCTGTTATGACGGGGATAGGAAAGAAGCCCACTTCAAAAATTGTATGAGAGTGGACAGTAGGAAGTTGTAGGTTAAGCAGGAAATCAAATGATACAATTACATGATGATGATCAGTTGGAATAGACAGTTTACATAAGATACACTGGTTTATACGGGTCTGTAAAAATTATTTGCAGCAATAATGCCCCCCTGTGTAGAGGTTGTTGAAAGGCATTCTGGGAAATAATGTACTTCTAACTAAAATAGACTGGGCAGGTTGAGGGAAAGTTGATACATAAGGACTAAATTAAAGACGTAATGATAAAACTTCATCATGAAATAACAAAGTGGTGGAAAGCAGTGGACAGCAAATGCTGACTGTATGTGTAGGAAATCATCAGAGTGAATGTTTCCTTTAATATCTATAAATCAATCCAAGGTCAGCCAATCAAACCTGACTTTCACCTAAATATTTTTACCCCACTCCAGTCTGTCTTCTAAGGGTTTACTGTTTGCACAAACAAAGGACTTGTTCATCAAAAATTAATACAGTACCAAACAGCAAAGGATATAAAAAACATCAATTTTTGAAATAAATGTATAAATTAATGAATTAAATGTTAATATTGTGACTGTGTTTGAGTTGGGTGATTATTTTTTTGGTTTGAAACTTCAAAAGATGTAATGCTCAATTTATTGGTGTTAAATTAACGTGCATAATCACATCATCATTACATTAATTATTTATATTTGGAATGAATATCAACGCATGATCTCAATATCAATCATGTGTATATTAATTACTTAAGTATTCAAAATCAGATAATCAAACTAATACGTATTCATCCAATTTACGAAAGCTGAGAGTGCATTGTTGCCGCGTCCATGGATGTGGAAAGAGAACTGAATACAGCGTTGGAGGCGGGGCCCTGTTCATTCATATAAAAGTTACTCAGAGGAACTAATACATTTAATTTAAATAGCAATTTTCTAGGTACTCAAAGACGCTTGAGTGGTGCATAAAGCCAAAAAAAGTTTGACTGCCGGGCGTAAAAATTTCCCGAATCCCATAGAGCAAGCCCACTAGCGCTTCCTTTGACACCGCCTCACAACCGCTTAGCCTGGGCTCGCTCTCATGAACGGCAGTTCATTATGTCGAGGGAAATAGCTCGGTATTTGGACATTAGGTCTTAAAAGTTGTAAAATGCACGAACGATTTAAATAAGAGCTATTCAAGTGTTTGTACAGGGAAGTTTATTTACCTAAAAATTGTTCCCAATGCAAGTCTATGGGGAAAGTCTTTGTGGGACAAATGGAGACGCGTGACGGACCCGCAGGTAATTATACGGTTCGGCCACTACGAACATTGGTTTCAAGGCCCGTCGCCGTTCTTTTATCCAGTTCAGTTTATACATCCATGGTCGCAAGCCTTCGCTCACCTTTCAGCCAACCACATGAGCCCTGTCTCATAAAGCTAGGGTTTAATGTGTTTAAGAAGCTTTTTTGGTGGCAACTAGCCATCAGGAGCTAACAATGCTAACACTAGCTCCTCACTCAGATGCGCAGTAATAATCTAAACTCACAAATCCGTCAAGCTAGTTTGCCAGCTAGCAAGGTAGCATGAGCAGTCACTGACAAGCAGCCTTATTAAGATAAGGCTTGAAAGCTACATAATTAAGTTACTATTAATGTGTACTGTAGTTAGTCGACTCAGAATAACCTTAGCATTGTTGTTGCTTTAGCTAACAGGAGCTAGCTGGCAAACATTTGTAAGCAGTTGTTGAGCTTGCTAGCTTCAAGGTTGCAGGGGCACGTGATTGGGTGAGAGGGCGGTGACAACACCACTGTCATGAAGAAGTGACTGATCATTTGATTATTAGTATGAATTCAGAAGCTTCCTTTTGAAAAGGGCATTTTGAAATAAATGTACTTTCATTATACTGATGAATGATTCATAATTAAACTATAATTATATAATGAGTTGAGTTCTAACCATTTCTTCAATTATTAAAAAAAATATTGGTTTATTCATATATTCTACACAATTTATTCATATGATTTTTCATTTCATATAGTTTTTAAAATCTATTCAATATTAGGTATTGGAGTTTCATCATGTGCTTTGTGAGCCAGTAGCATGAGCAATCATGAAACAGAAACAACAGGTATGGCTTCATTGTTTTCTTGTCCAAACCTTTGCAGTGCTGCACAATCAGATTATTTAGCCCTACTGGTCAGTGTTGTGATGTCTTCATTTACATACTGTACATGGCTTGTGCTATACTAAAGGGCAGGAAGTAGGCTGCCGCAATATGTTGTTCTGCTGAGGTATGAGGCCGACACCTTAAAATCTAATATTGTATATCAAGCACTCTTACTGAGTGCATTAGCAAGTGTAACCCATACCTGATGATTACCATAATCGGTAATACCGTATTCATATTTTGTTGTATTAAAATGTTGTGTATTGTAAGAAACAGCTTTTCACTCTCCTTCAACATGTTCAGTTTATACTTAGATGGGTGCCTTTCAGAAACACTGCAGTCTTCTTTCCAGTGCACCCTGTTAAAAACTCAAGTATTATTTGGCGTTGTGAGTTGATCTAATGAACCCCGTTGATGATGTGTTTGTGCAACAGCTCCTGTTCATGGTTGTGCAGGGTGGGGTTCACCTCCTCGTCCCTCAGCCGAGCGTTCTTCCTGATCTCCTCAAGGGTGTAGTCCTGCATCAGGCTGCCATTCTCAAAAACAGTCACTAGCAGGTCCTGAAGAACACAGGGCACACACAGCTCAATCATTAAGTGCAGAAGGGTGAAGTTTAACTGCAAAACTGTTAAACATATTCAGACAGTATACAATTTAAAAGAAAGGAAATCTATGATTTTGCATTTAATATAAAATATGCCTCATAATTCTGTCCAGATACTGTATATTGTCAAATGTTATGCACTTGAAGATGTGTTTAATGGCAGCTGTATAATGTGCTCTGGAGAAGCTTTGTTGATCTGAGAAAATAAGTCACTATGTCAAGTGTCTTGGCTTGAGACCATACATTTTCAACATAAAGCTTTCATTACAAACTGGGGCCACGGGCCTGTTCCGTCAATGAATGAGGGGAAATATAGCATCAACCATTGTTAAGAGCTCGACCCATACTAGGTACTAAAGGTCAGTAGATCTTGGCCTCTGCTGCACAGATTTTGACCATCTTTTAAAACATTTTTTATTATATAAATCTCTCTCTTGTGAGTCCCTCAACTTTATGAAAGTACAATAACACAGAACATTTTTGGAGAAACCTAAAACTTGAAACTCACAAGATAAGTTATGTCATAAAGACAAGTTCAAGTAAGAGAGTGAGAGGTAGAAGATGAGGTTCGAGCCCCATGGCAGCCACTCTCTTCCCCCAAGTTTTTTATCTCACTCTACAGTTCACAATTATTTTAAAGATAATTGTGTTAAACTATGCAGCTGTCTACCAAGTGTGCATTACACAATATTCTAGTTAGCAAACATGTTTCAGAAGGATATACCCTCATCTTGCTGTTATCAATTTAATATTTATGTCTGCAGACAATGAGAAAGACAACAGACACCATTTGGATGCATTTGTATTTGTAGTAGAGATGCTCCATCAAGTCTTGTTTGCCGCTGATACCAACTGCCGATTGCTGATGAGCCATACCGGTACCGATCGTTTTACTGTTATTGAAACTCAAAAACTCTGACAAAACCTACATTTTTACAAGATTACATTTGACCACATCATGACAATGTTATGATTTACCCAATTTGCTCAATACAAATTTTTACTAAATAGAGCTAGAACGCATCATTATGTAACTCGATTCAACCTACGTAGACGTTAACTGTTACTATACAAACAGTACTGTGCTGGTCACCGGCTGGTCGCACACCTGAGCAACAACATGTGCAGCAGCTCAGTGCACGAGGTGGGAGATGTGACTTACCCTACACACATGCATGTGTGCAAGTGTTAAACCACAGGTGTGTACTACTAGATATATAGATTGATAGAGAGAAAGTCTAGTAGTAAAGCTAGTATAGTCTATATTTGGTGTAATAAAACTGTGATAATCCAAATGTAGTGAGAGTTAAAAATGAAATGCTTGTACTAACCTCCTCAGGCTTGCCTGCCCCTCTCTCTATTGTCTCTAAGAAGCCGTCAGAGTTTCTCCTCAGTAACAATCGACCCCTCTTTGACCCCTTGGATGGGTCGGTCACTGGCTGCTTGTACACGTCCATCTAGGAGAACACATGCAAAACTAATTGAAATCATCTGCTCCCCATGCTTATGAGCACATTGGAAACCAGTCAGAGGATTCCAGTATCTGTGCCATACAAGCCTCTCTTCAAAACTTCATCTTTAAATCAACATGTCTATTACAGATGTATATGCCAGTAAAAGGGCATGGTTGTGATAGGTGTAATATGTATGGGTGGCTTTTAACCTTTTCAAGCCCGTGTTAAAACAATACTCACAAACCCAAGTAACCATTGAAACAGGCTTTGTTTGCGGTTGCAGCCTTGATTTAGCCTACGAAGAGTTTGTGTTCATTTCACAAGACGGGTCATATTAACAATAATCCAGGGTTTCCCGTAACATTGTCTTGGGAAATTCAATTCAAGTTTTATTTTAGTTCTTTATATAATATATTCACAACTTATCTAATGTATGTGCACGTTTCAGTGTCTACTGCGTTGCTTTGAACATTCTCTCCTTTGCTCTGTTTCGCGAAGAGCGGGGCTCCGCACACACCTACAGTCAGAGACAGAGCGGAGGAAAGGAGAGAACACGCAAGGACCGCCCTCATCCAGCTCAGGCTGCACCCCCCCCCCAAAAGCAGTAAACCTAGGGGAAACATTGTAATCTGTTGATGTTCATCTGTTAAACTCAGTTAATGACGTTTGAAATGAATGTTGCAGCAGCATCCAAATCAAGCCAGAGCCCTTCCACTTACCCCTTTGCCGTTAGTCTCCACATAGCTGCACTTAAAGGCACAGCTGAGTGTATCTCTGTTGAGTTTCTGAAGCAAAGCACTGCCACAACCAAAGAAGATGTTCTCAGCACTCCAGCCTTCATCACTCAGCTTCTGAAGAATCTACAGAAAACAAAGAAAAAATGCTTGAAATCAATTTATTAATGATGTTTGATATAAAAAAATTAGGATGATAAATATTTTGAGGCAAGACAGTGGAACTATAACAGTCTTGCAGTCAAGACAATGGCAACCATCTGTTTTTTTGCTTTTTTAAAGAATAGCGTTGGCATACAATCCTTCATTTTAATAATTGATTGGACCAAGACAAATAAAGTTTCTTATATGTATAGTGGTTTTCAACAGAGCATACAGTATATCTCAAAAGTGAGTACACCCTTTAGATTTTTGCAAATATTCTGTTATATCCTTTCAGGGGATAACATTATCCTACTGAAACTTTGATATAACTATAAGTAGTCAGTGTGCTGCTTGAATAACAGTATAGATTTATTGTCCTTTGAAAATTACTCAGTACACAGCTGTTAATGTCTAAACAGCTGGCAACAAAAGTGAGTACACCCCATAGTGAACATGTCCTAATTGTGCCCAATGATGTTGTTTTCCCGCCCTGGTGTCATGTGACTCGTTAGTGTTACAAGGATTCAGGTGTAAATGATAAGCAGGGCTGTTAAATTTGGTGTTTTGGGCACAATTCTCTCTGAATGCTGGACAACATGGCACCTCATGGCAAGGAACTCTCTGAGCGGCTGAAAAAAAGGATTATTGCGCTTCACAAAGATGGCCTTGGCTATAAGAAGATTGCCAACACCATGAAAATGAGTTGCAGCACAGTGGCTAAGATCATACAGCGGTTTTCCAGGACAGGTTCCACTCGGAACAGGCCTCGCCAGGGTCGACCAAAGAAGTTGAGTCCACGTGCTCAGCGTCATATCCAGAGGTTGGTTTCCAAAAATAGACGTGCGAGTGCTTCCAGCATTGCTGCAGAGGTTGCAGAAGTGGGATGTCAGCCTGTCAGTGCCCAGACCATACGCCGCACACTGCATCAAATCGGTTTGTATGGCCGTCGCCCCAGACAGAAGCCCCTTCTGAAACCGATGCATAAGAAAGCCCGCAAACAGTTTGCTGAAGACAATGAATCCAAGAACATGAGTTACTGGAACCATGTCCTGTGGTCTGATGAGACCAAAATAAACCTGTTTGGGTCAGATGGTGTCCGGCGTGTGTGGCGGCACCCTGGTGAGGAGTACCAAGACAAATGTGTTTTGCCTACAGTCAAGCATGGTGGTGGCAGCATCATGGTCTGGGGCTGCATGAGTGCTGCCGGCACTGGGGAGCTGCATTTCATTGAGGGACACATGAATTCCAATATATACTGTGACATCCTGCAGCAGAGCATGATCCCCTCTCTTCGGAAACTGGGCCATAGGGCAGTTTTCCAACATGATAATGACCCTAAACACACCTCCAAGATGACAACGGCCTTGCTGAAGAAGCTGAAGGTTAAGGTGATGGACTGGCCAAGTATGTCTCTAGACCTAAACCCAATTGAGCACATGTGGGGCATCCTCAAGAGGAAGGTGGAGAAGTGCAAGGTGTCCAACATCCGTGCGCTCCGTGATGTCGTCGTGGAGGAGTGGAAGAAGATTCCAGAAGCAACCTGTGCAGCTCTGGTGAATTCCATGCCCAGGAGGGTTAAAGCAGTGCTAGATAACAATGGTGGTCACACAAAATATTGACACTTTGGGCACAATTTAGACATGTTCACTATGGGGTGTACTCACTTTTGTTGCCAGCTGTTTAGACATTAACAGCTGTGTACTGAGTAATTTTCAAAGGACAATAAATCTATACTGTTATTCAAGCAGCACACTGACTACTTTAAGTTATATCAAAGTTTCATTAGGATAATGTTATCCCCTGAAAGGATATAACAGAATATTTGCAAAAATCTAAAGGGTGTACTCACTTTTGAGATATACTGTATAACAATCAAAAGCTGACCATTATTAATACATCTTTAAAGGAAATACAACCTGGGTCTTATTGTCGTAGTTTGTGCCATTAATTGAATTACATTTTACCCATCAACTTCTGGGGATACAGTGACTCAGTCATAGTTTCACATTAAGCGAGCAACCCGGTTATAACCAACTAACTTAACCAAATTCTCTATGCCATTTACTTATAAAAACAAACTTGCTCTACTTTACTGTAAAGCTGTGGCTACCAGTGCACTGCCAAATTCCAGAAATGAAACATGTGATTACAAAGTCATCATACAGGAATGATAGGCTAAACTACAAGGGAGGCTTCTTGTTCCAAAAACATCAAGCCCCCATGTGAAGAATTTCAGTGTGATAATCAGTGAAAGTTGCTGTAGTCCGTGTGTTGCCTGCTATGCTGTCTGAAACAGACGATTTTTCTTGGGCTTTTATACAATAGGGGCTTGAATTGCCCTTTACTTTTGGTGCGCTAAAAATTATTAAAATAGGTGAAGTAATGATCAAAACAGTAAAACTGAATCTGCAACAGGAGGGAATACCAAAATATCATAGTGAATAAGATGTATAACCAGACCAGCACAACAACTAAACCTTTTCTCACCTCTTCCACTGAGCTGAGGTCAATGCCGTCTCCTTGAATAATTCGCAGGCAAGCAGGCAGAACCTTGTATCCCACAGAGTTCAGAGAAAAGCCAAAACGCTCCCCCAAAATCTTGATGACCTACAAGTGGCATTTCAATGATGTTAGTTAGGAGTTCCATTCATTCATCCATCCATCGGGTAACCGCCATGTTTAGCTGGAGCAGCCGAAACATCTTACTACCTCAGTTCATCTACATTGAATCATTTACTCGTAATTAATACAACGCGGGATCAAGGAGATGCAAATGTTTCAAAATCAAGTTAAAGGTTTTTACAACAGGAATTCCCAGGACTAATAGTCTAAGATAAACTGACTAAACAATAATTACTTATTACCTTCAGTGACTTATGAGTCATTTCAGATATTTACAGCCATGCATGAGGTGTGTAAGACAAGACGATACAATATCCACTATATCTTTTAAACTGATGGATAGCAAAAGTGGTTCCCCGTTTTTAAAAGTAAAGGAAGTTTACTTGGAAGTTTCTAGCTCCAAGTATGAAGAATACAAAAGAAAGACTTTCATTATTAAAAATAGCCAAGAAGATTTAGTTGACTAGTTGAAATTATAAAAGTTTAAAATCAAGGCAGAAATCCCAATTAAACATTTTAGATATCTGTTTCTTTAATGGCCACAACACGGTTTAATCCAGCCCCGTTATTTACCTCAATAAGAGTCTCTGCGGGGTCGCCAGAGTCCGGCCTGATGACCAGACATGAGTCCTGGTTGCGCTCCATGACGCGCTCCTTCAGCTCGTCTCCCCAGATGTGTTTACAGGCGTTAAAGATGTCGTAGCTGTCACTGACTACTGACACTGGCACCGAGGAGAACTGGTCAAGGACTCGCTCAAACGCCTCCTTCTCCCTGCTCCTCCCCCAGGAGATGATGGTGCTGCATGACAGGAGGGAAGTAACAGACTCAGTCATTGGTGCGAGAAATATTAATACTAGTTCTAATATTTGAAGATAGAACCATTAATTGTCTTTCCTCAAATTTGTCTTTGACAGCTCAACTGTGCAGATTAGTAGCATTTATTCTATATTATAAGCAAAACATAAAACGTTTCTCTAATTGATTATGATGCTGCCATGGATTGAATTTATGCTGTACACTTTCAAATACACGATTTACATGTATATTTGTGTGTATTTGTGTTATACCTGTGTTCTGCTGCTGGAATAGAGAAGCCAGCCATCGGGCAGCCATAGTAGCGCTGAGCCATCAGCAGCCCAGCAACTGTGTCGGTACTGCAGAAGTTAACCAGGTGAGCTGCTCCACCTAATGCTGCAGACTGGAGAGTAGAGGTGCACATTATGGATCACTTCGCTGTTCAAATAGTCTCTGATGATTTCAGTTCAAAACAAGACTCTGTTTAAAAGGTTAATAACCAACCACCAATCTGAAACAGGATTGTTACATCCCCATTGTTTCAGTGGACTTTGTAGTTGTTCAGTCAGCTGGTAGGAACTGCATAGGACAACTGATCTTGGTACCGAACCTAGACCATGTATCACGACTTCATATCATCACGAGAAAAATGATGTTAGGTTGGTGTAATATTACAATAAAATGATTCCTTGGATTAATGCCCACTTTTGTTACTTTACACCTGCCTACCTTTATTATGCCTATTATTATAAGTGAGTAAGAAGATTGCCTTCCATCCAGTGATTTTGTACCTGATAGTCATCAGGGCTAAAATGAGTTTATGAAGGTGTTTTCAGTCAGCTGCCTGGTTTAAACAAATGTTTACATCGACCTTTCAATTCTAAGTTATTTTATTTTAGAATCCTTTTTATCGCAAAACAAGAGATACATAAGTGAATTCACATTCCATCTTCATGCTTATTATGTAACTTTCCTTCTGACTTTCATTTGAACCATCTTAATCTAACCTTTGTGCCTTTAAACAGTAATGTGACCAGTAAGATGTCCTACACAAATGTGATAACATCAGCATGACACAGCCATATCACAAGATGATCATTTGTTACATAGGCCACGTACATTTCCACTTTCTGTGAAAATACAAACCAGTTACATGCCACACAATGGTAAGGAATTTCAGAGATTCTCTTATCCTTAGCCACAGTGATTACGAAGAAATGATTTTAGTGCAGACAGTGCAAAAGACAGAAACAAAAACAGAAACTCCATTGACTTTCTTACTAAATAAAAACAAAGAGAAAATCCTCCTGACCTCCTGTGAGGAGACTCCTCTGTAGCCAAAGTCATGAAGTTTCAGGTCGAGACCTTCCAGGCCTCCGGAGGTGGCCTTCAGGTGCTTGGCCAGGATCTTCTTAAACTCCCTGGATATGGTGGCTACTGTGATGGGATACCACATCTGGACCAGCATGGTCTACAGTTAGTAGATGGGGGTGGATATAAATAGTATGGGTGTGGGGAGAAAAGAGAGCAGATAGTGAGTGAAAAAACAAAAGATGACAGAAAAGGAGCGAGAGGACAGTTATTGATGAGAGAGAAAAGGCAGATTAAGTGACAGTGATGCAATATTGATGTTCTGTCAAAACTTCTCTTACCCGAGGGATGAACTGTCTAAATCCCTCTTTGGAGAAGTTCTAAATAAAGTGCGGGTGGGAGGTTGCCATGGACTGCTACTGCCCCACTAAAGATTCCAGCATTTTAAACTCCAAATACATGTAAAAATGACCACAAATTGAAGCAGTACTGTTCAAAACTGACATCCTTGGTCAATACTAAAGTAAACATCAAGAAACGTCTTTCTTCCAAACAGTAACACTAGTGGCGCCCAGTAATTCCTGGTTTTGTGAATGAAGCTGTGGCAAAATGGTTTACCTCAATGTAGTTGGTGAGCCAGTAGAAGTCGGGATCTGTGTTTTCCACAGTGAAGAGCACGTTGCCTCTCGGTACAATTCTCCCCTCAGGGACCGCTTTGATCCGGATAGGTAGACGGCCATCGTGTTTCTGACGTAGTAACAAACACATTTACTTCAGCTTAGATATATGAAGATGAATCTGTCTAGGCAGACTGAATATCTCTTTTTCTGAAACAGATAGTTTAGGTCAAGACACCATCTCATACTACATACTCCGGTACAGTAGGTGGCAGTATGCACCTTATAAGTAACTCTTGCAACCCACCATAAAACCAAAAGAAGAAGAAAAGGAAGATTAAAAAAAGAAAGGAACGAAAAGAAAACACAACGATGCCAGCGAAAGAAACAAAGAGCCTACGGGATTAATGTTTGAGCCAATGGGGAGCCCGCTGTGTCTCGTCTCTTCTTGGAGAAACAACGTTAAATCCATCGGCCATTTATCTCCAGACAGAGCGGACAAACTACATTAACTAACTATGGTAAGTGAACAATGTAACTTTAGCTAGCTTGCTTCTTTTCACTCGTAGCATATTATTCTTAATTTTCTCTCGTTAAAGTGAGCGTAATAGTTGCTGATGTTAGACACGTGGTTAATAACTGCAACATAATAACAAGTCTTTTCTCTTGCTCATAACGTTAGGCCTACGAGAGATCCCGCACAAATGCAACAAATGCACAATTAATGTCGCTATCCAAATAAATGTTAACAATCATCAATCTTTAAGCATGCTTTCAACTGCATCTGCTAAATGACGCTGAAGAACTACATTTCTTGGCAGAATAATGATTCTTTGTTAATCACTGAATTATTGAATGTTTCGTTGTTGTGGGTTTCACTTATAAAGCCTTGCTAGCTTTAAGTTTTTATAAAGTCAGAAAGTATACCTCAAGGACTTTCCTCCAGCTTTCCTCATCAAACACCGCCTGTTTGAAGTGCATCTGGTAGAAGATCTTGGCTTCCTGAATCTTCTCCTCTGTGACAACTTGGCCTGTAGAGAACAAACTAGGTTAGTAAGACTTCAGTCACATGCAGACAATACAAAGGATTTACTCAATATCCAGAAAAGTGCCCAGCCTGCGCTACAATCAAATCGTTAACAGTACGTAAAAGTGCACGAGTGTAGTTAATCTTCTGTTTTGTTTCCACGTGATGTTGGATTTACCTAAATATTTTAGCCGTAACTTTTAGGGTGTGAACAACATTTCTTCTGTGTGTAAAGCATTTTTTATACAAGGCACTCCATTCTCCAGTGTTCTCTGTAACAGCTTTTTCTTTACTATATGGTTCTGTCAATTCATTCATTAGATCAGAGGGGAGGAGGCGAATGTACCTATGAGGTACTTTTTCAGCAGATACTGAAGACCGAAGAACACCACTTCACTGAACTGGGAGCCTTTCTTGCGTCTGCATTCAAAGTAGGAGTAGATTTTGCTGACATTTGGAGGGTACTGTTTGTAGTGTGTGATCTGAAAGACACAAAACAGACAGAAGTCAAGCATGACCATCTAGCAGGTAAAGTCCCAGAAACAGATGAACGGAGTCTAATTTAAACATGTTACAATGTCATTATAATAATCACCCTTGGTGAGGGTAATGCTTATTGATCAACAGACTTGTATTGTGAAATGGCATGAACCCCCAGTATGCACACTAACCATAGGATTGTCTGCTTAACCTGATGCTTGAGTGTACAGTAAACATCTTCCTTGGATCCATGTGGGAACAAATGATGACAGCTTAAAGCATGCGTCTCTCTTTGTGCTCTTAAAGCAATAATTGAATAATCAACAGCAACAACCGGTCAGTCACTGGCTGAAAAAGCTTCAGGAATACATTCTTGGGCCTCATCCTGCCTCCTATTGAAGTTCCTTCTTCTTTCTCCATTGTCTAACTTCGAGTGAACAAACTCAGAATAACTTCAGTTACCAGACATAGAAAACTCCAGAACAGGCTTCTTTACTGGAAGCAATATTAGGATTAGTCCTCTAAATAAGATTTATCAAGTGAAAAGAAGTGGAGGAGGATAGAAAAGTAGTATTTTACTTTCCTTTATTTACATGTGTATAGCATCGTCAACACATGTCTAATGTTGTTATTCTTAAAATATGTTCGGTGACACAGAAAAGCCAATATTTTGCATGTTTGTGATACTATATTATAAGAATTGTGGTATATTGTAATGCCAAACAGAATATGCAGGTCAAGTACAAATACTATGTTTTTGTAATACAACTAAATATCAGGGGCACTTCACTACAGATCAAATGTCTGATGACGATGACATGTATAGACAGTGCTGTATATTATATGCTCAAGCTAACATGTTGGCTAGCATGTATGACATGTATGTGTATGTGCTAGCGAGTTGTTTTGTAAAGCAGGAGTAAACACTTTCCAGGCTCTATTGAGAAATCTGAGATTTAAATGTATCTGTCGACTGAATGATTCTCTGAACACCATTAGTGTTCTGATACCAGTCACCCCTGTGGAAACATTGGTATAACTGTCTTGTATTGTCAATGTTTTTAAATGTAATGTTGTTTGTTTAGTATGTTTATCAGAGTTTGAGACTGAAAATAAAATACAGTTATGGAGAAAAACAAAAGTTGTGCGCAATATGAAGTAGTAGCCCGTCTGCCCACAGAGATCTGACTGTCACAGACATGACACACTGTTAACATCCCACAGCTTCTTACTGTGGAGGTGTGGAGCCTAGCCTGAAAGAAATAGTCTTTGCTAATGTCAGAAGAAATAATTTAAAAAAAATTACAAAACATAATATTAACCTTGAAGGACAACAAGCAGATCTGCTACATCAGACGACGAATAAAACATATTTAATGATCGATCATTTGCGTTTTAATGTTTTCATGGCAGTGTTGCACAGTGTGCTTTAACCAGTCTGCAAAACAGTTTAGTTGGGTAAACTGGTTGACATGAACAAAGAAACAGTCAGCGATACAAAGCACAAGCTTATTGCTGGGCATGTGGTAACCCTAAAACCCCGACAAGAACATATACTGTAGGTGAGACCAAAATATTGGGCTCATTTATATAAATATTTCTAGATGAATTAATAAAGCTTTCATTGTTCAATCATAGAAGCTGCTCTATTTTCAGATTCAATGTCGGTTACAAACACTCAGTGTCCTTGTTGTTGACAAGATCATTTCTGTGACTAAAATATAATCATCAAAGCAAAACTCTAAATCAATTAGTTGATTTAAGCGACGGATTTGTAAAACTGAGTTTCTCGAAAAAGAATCATGCAAAAGCACCACTTTACATCTAGTGTTTGCCAGAGATAAACTCATAAGTTTCTTGAAAATAAGTAATTTGGCATGAAAAATAAGCCATTAAAAAAATGGACTAATCAACTAAAGAAATCGTAATCAACCAAAACGACCAATTAGTCGACTTATCGACTTAGAGGGGGCAACAAGTCAAATAGTGAGCGATATGGCCAAAATCTTCTATCATAGTATGTATTTTTATATCACGGTAAGGGTTTATATACAGGTTTTATGGTAAATACATAGCAGCCTGACTTCATTCATTGCAATACAAAGCAATATAAAATCCCACAAAATTGAACTTAAGAGTATACCAAAACAATAAAAAGACTTGACGTTTCCTGCAGGTTTTGCTCATCTTTCAAAATACTGTGAAAATGGCTGCTAATTATATAACCAGAGTTATTCCTCATCCTGATTATACAATGACACCCTCCTCCTCCATGTCGGCCCAAATCAAGTTACCTTGAGAGGCCGATGAAGAATTGCTACCGAGATAGAAACAGTATTTAAGAATCTCTACCGGATGGTGGACATATTTCTACCATTGCACGGTGTATACCGTAATATGAACTGTAATATCGCCCAACCCTAATGTCAAACACTTAGACTGCATTAAATATAGACGTAGTTTCCGTGACATCACCCATTGGTTTCTGGTGAGCCTGTGAAGCTCAAAGAGGGTGGTCCCAGCCGTCGCCATCTTGGCAGTTACACCACCGTCGTAGTCCCGGCTAATCTGAAAATGGGCATCGTCTGTAAAATCGAGGCGGTCCTGGGTCACGCAGCAGAGCAACTTTAAACCTTAATATAATTTTAACGAATGAGTTATATAAAAATTCAACATTAGCTTTAGAGTCCAAAACTGTTTTTTGTACCAGGCTATAAACATGTTTATTTCTGCTGTAAAATTGGGCATTTTAACACGGGGTCCGATTTTGCAGCAAGCCTCAAGTGGCCATTCGAGGAACGACAGTTTTTAGCACTCACGCATGGGCTTCACTTCTCTGCGCTTGGTCAAACACTAATTAGGCCTACTAATTTTCAATGAAAAGTCAGTAATTAAATCTTTAAAATAAACATGTAACCGTGCCCTGTAAAACCAGTGGACTTTCAAATTATTCATCACAACTTACCAAATCAGATTCTATTATGTGATTGTGATGACACATTGGAGGAATCCTTTTGGCTGTGCTGCTGCTTTGGACTTGTTTTCAGGGGTTGTTGGCGCTAATAAAAAGACTTCTTGGTAATCATCCAGACCTTTGCCATTTGGCTGCAGTGCAAACCTTTGAATGACATCAAACAGTGACATCTGACATTTAACTTAACTGAGCTGAGCATAAGCTACTCTATAACACAACCTGCCCAAGCAGTGGAATGACTCATCACTGGATTTAGGTTTCAAATTGACAAAAATGAAACTGAAAGCTAAAAATTAAAGGTTGTGCTGTGATACCCGAAACTAAACTACACCTCAATGTAGGGGGGGCATGAGTCACACCATCTGCTGTCAGAATTTATGTTCACTATTACAGTCACTTTACATATGCATGCAGTAGTGACTATTGAAATTTTGTATTCTATCCATTTATATTATATATTTAGAATGATGGGCACATAAAGGAGACAGGCAGGGCCGATAAAAAACGTTATGGAGTTTTTTGATGGTATGCCACATGGCCAGTACACCACTGACAGTAACCTGGCTAACATAAGCCTCCTCATGTATGGCATTGTCTTTCAGTAGGAGACCAACAAGGGCCATATCATCAGCATAGGCTGGTGTACTCACACGATTTAGTAACAGGACATTCCCAATTCATTGTTAGAGACCCTTACCATACTGAGCTCCTGAGCGTGTACCTGGTAGATCTGATATTGAGCCTAACTTTACAGAGCAGAGCATGAGTTACTCTATATACTAACACAGCCTGCCCAAGCACTGCAGTGGACTGACTCACAACCGGATTTGGGTTAGACATTTACATAAATGAAACTGAAAGTTAAACAGACAATGAAAGGTTGGGCTCTCTGATGCGCGAAACTAATCTGCAATGTTGAAAATGAATGTGTGGATTACTCGCTATGCAAATTAAAGAATCGCAGAACAATACATTCCAAATTCATGTTTAGGATTATTGCCATACTGAGCCCCTGAACTTCCACCTGGTACATCTGGCCATGCATGTAGCACATACTTCTTAGTCTTGTTATTGATTCTTTGAGCAAAAACTAGTCTGTATGTATTGTATCACACTGACGCTAAAACAAAGCTTGGAAAATGTGGTTGAAAAAAAATGCGTTACGTTACAGTAAATTGTGAAGAATAGTTTAGGTATAGTGAAAACGAAACTTAGGCATTGAGCTACTTCAGTAAAATTGTCTACAGCTAGCCATTCCTTGACAAGCCATATCTTCTCAGATAAGGTTATGGAATAAAGTTTATTAAAAGTTTACGACTAGGACTCTACCCCCTGTAACAAATTGCAGGGGGCAATAACAAGAGCATAACGCTTTACACAATACAGTGTAGCGTTATGTAACTACTGCTGGTGCCTTACTTTCAGTTTTAACCATAGACTGTATAAAAAGGGTTTTTACACACGGTCAACTACCAACTACAACTGTGTAGCATAACCAAAACATTCAATTGACCAACAATGCAACGGCTGACGTTACTCGTGATGTACAATGGTTGAAACACTGAATAGAAGGTGTAGCGAACGGTATCCCAAAATACATTGATTTAATTTCAATTTAATCGGGTGAATAAACAGAAATAGAAAAAAGGAGAACACCCGGTCCACTCACCTTGTAAGAATCCGTCGCAAGCAAGAAATTAAAATCCTGTGCTGCCATTGTTGTTGTGTATGAATGAATTAACGTAAATGTCACGTCAGTCTCGTCGTAGCAATTTAACACGAGAGCTAACCTTAACACAGACCAAGCAGCAGAGAAAATAAACCTCAACGTCGAATTGAGATAAATTTAACACACTGTATTTCACCAGTGAACGCAGATTCAGACGTTACAAGGGCACTGCTTTAACAGTCAGAGCATTAGTCATTTTGTAGGTTGGGGGTTATTGTAAAGGGGCGGGTTTCAGGCGTTTCAGTACGCATGGCCACGCGCACGTCCTCCCTCTTATCGCCTTTCTGACCTGGTACGTCATGCTGCATTCAAGAACAGGAGTTTTTCGGACGAAATTAAAGATGCACTCGGACATTTTGAACAGTAGGACTACGCTTTATCTAGCTAGCTGTCTCATTTCTCCTTTCACATGATCATGAATTTCACGATAAAGCTGGAGGAGGCAGTTTGTTTATTTGGCTGTAGGCTATTGGGCTAAAATTCCATGATAACCTTTTAGTATATTGAAATTCATCTGGTACCCTAGGGTATTTTGTTTGCTGGAAAAAGCAAAAAAAACGGCAGAATTTGAGAATACTCTCAGGCCATGTATTGACTACAGCCCTCTGAATGCCATTACGGTAAAGAATCGATACCCACTTCCATTAATATCTTCGGCTTTTGAACTCCTCCAAATAGCCACAGTCTTCACCAAGCTAGACCTCAGAAATGCATATCATCTCATTAGGATCAGAGAATAGTCTGGTCTTTGGGCATTTTGACCCGGAAAAAAAAATGGTATAAAGATGATTTTTACACCACATAAGCTAAATGTGCCATAGAACAACATATCCAAAATCCTCAAAAATCCCCTTGGGGAAAATGTTTTATGAGTGTTTGAATATTTTGAATTTTTTTGCATGTTTTTGTATCCATCCATCCATCGTCTACCGTTGGATGGATGGAAAAGGTAAAAAAGTAAGGATTTTATGGCGACTTTTGACAGTTCATTCACCTTCATTGTAGAAAATGCAAAGTCTAAGTTGCTGAAAATTGTTACTTTACTATGAACTATAATAGTCATTACCGCATTACCTCTGGTATAAGCACAATCCCCCCACCCCTACCCCCAGGCAATGGTAGAGTCCCCTCAAAAAGTGTGCTAAGGGCAAAAAATAGAAATAAAAAAAGGTGTAAGTTTACTTTTAATTAACTACTGAAACACGATTTCTTCATTAGTGTCAACATTGTCTTCATCGTCAAAGGTAACCTCCTCTGCATTTTTGACAACTTTCTCCTCTGCAGTCTCCACAGGCTGTTACACATTTCAGTCCATGTTTACGACAAGAGCAACTATTATTGCCACATGGATTTCTGGCAGAAAGTTTACATTTACATCTGACAAACTTCAGTAAGCTCTCTGATGCTGCATCCAAGTCTGTCAGGACTGGTGCTAGAATGGTATCAGCAAGTTTCCAATCCCATTGCATCAGATCCAGGTCATTGCTTGTGAGCTTCAACCAAAGTATGACTTGCAAATGAACCCGCAAACTGTGAAAATATGCTGCTCTTTCTGTAGGTGGAAGCTTCTGTGAATCAATTGGTGTTTTGCTTGTCGACACCATCTCCACCATCATGTATTTAGCGTACCTTAGAATGTTCAAAGAATCATCTGCTCTGCCTCCATATAAGATAACATATAACCGGATACCAGCTTTGCCAATCTGTTCCACTGTCGCCTCAGGATGGGTCATCAAGAAGGATATCTGCTGCAATTCTTCTGATTGTTTTATCTTCTTCAAAAGACTGGTTTTACCATGCCCATATGTTGCAGAGGTGGTGTCACAACCACTACATGCATGGATGAACAGGAGATGGGATGTAACTACTTTGTCAGCTTTGTTAACAAGGTCTTGAATTTTCAACACCTTCAAACCATTCTTTGATCTCTTTGCCTCTGAATGGAAGTATATATCAGCCATATTCTGGTTCCAGTGGTACATCAAGAGGACAAGTACATCTGTGTCATCTGCTACTTCCCTTCCTTGTTTTGCAAATTAAAGGGCACATTCCACTATCATTGTGTCAGCATCTCCAGTACTGTTGTGCATGATCTGACCATCAGTTCCCAAGCATCAACTTAGCAACGTGATGAACTGACTTTTGTACTTTTCATTCAAGAGAAAGATTTGGTGGTCATCGTGAGCCTTTGTAGATTTACTAAGCTGAATATCTCCACATGTTTTTCCAACTCTTCGCTGGTGCTCGTGATCTTTGATTGACGGACCCTGTTCGTAGCCATCAAACACGATGCAACAGTCGCCAAACCTTGCATGCACATAGTTGGCATATTGTATCATTATGTCTTTGTATGTCACCTTCTTCTGCCATTTCACTCTATGAATAAGGGCCCCGCCATCAAGAACATGCATAGCTTGCACCTTTTCCGCACACGGTTGCACACCATTTCCTAGGGATTTTGCTAGTTGTGCCTTTATAGTTTTACGCATTAAATTGTCCTTGAATAGTGAAGTTGGCATTGTTGTAAGCTCATAGCCAAAGTATGGAGCCATGTCTTCCTCTCTCTGTACAATAACTAGAACGCGATAAAACTGATTATTTGGGTGGATATGAACTTTCTGTTTTTCAACCTGGATTACAGATGATCTAAAGATCGAATTTGATCACTTCTTTTAATAGATGCTTCGACGGCGCTCACATTGTCAAGCTTCTTCTGGATGCGTGCCCCAACCTCCTTTGTCTTGTCGCAGTTTAAGCCATCACCATCAGATGCCATTAAACAAGAAGATAAGGACCGTAGTCTTGGCTCATTCAAATCAAATGGCTCGTGGTGGTTGAATCATTTTTGAATGTTGTGCAGGTCAGCGAAATCCCGGTTGCTCCTGGAAGTCCCGAGTTCCATGTGTTGTTCACTGGTTTTATGCTTTACATTTGTCATGGATGTCATAGCATCATGGACCCCGGCACACTTGTGCATGCTGTAGATCCACTGAAGGCGTACAGTCTCCATCATACCCTGTCCTCTAGTCAGTCCTCCTCTGCTTTTGATGGATCGCATCATGACCTGTTCAATTGTAAGGTCCGTCCATATTCCTGTCCAGAAGCGATTGCTTCTGCGGACTGTATGGAATCCTTGTTCTGTGAAGCAATGGTATAGCCAGGGGTGGTCTTTGTACCTAAAACACAGGCACCATTGTAGTTGTGTTTGTACTTCCTGTTTTATTTTGTTAATTACCTGTTCTCTGTTGTTTCTACTTCCTGCCCTTGTGTTTTTGCCTTTCTCCCCCAGGTGTGTCTCGTTACATTCATTAGTTTCGTCCTGTGTGTTTGCCTTTCTCTCCCAGCTGTGTCTCGTTCCCTCATTTAGTGTCTGTGTATATATCTCTGTCTGTTATCCGACCGCTCGTGTTCTGCTCAGCCTGTTTGTGTTCTGCTCAGCCTGTTCATGTTCTGCTCGTACCTACCCCGTGTCTACCTGGTTTGTCTGTTTACTGTTATTTTGCTACTTTGTATAAGTGTTTCAGCTTTGTTTTATTAAAACTCGCTTTTTGTTATAATATCGTCTGCTGAACTGCTTTTGGGTCCTCTCCTACACCACACCATGACAGTACGAACCCACCATAGAAATGGACCCAGTGGTTTTGAAAGACGAGGATTTTTTTTGATCTGCAGATGGTTTTAGGGGGTCTTTTGAGGGAATGGAAGGAAGCCACCTGTAGAAGGGACCGGCAGGCCCTTCTTCGAGAGGCCCGCGGGGAGGTAGCTAAGAAGTCGTGGTTGAGGAGTCTTCTGCCTGAGGTACCAAGGAATTTCCTCAACTTTTGCTGATCATTCTGCCTTTGCGTCAGCTCGGCGGACCTCCGTTCCTGCAGCCGGACCTCTGCAGACCCCGGCCGTCCACCTGCCGCCTCTGCAGACCCCGGCTTTCCACTTGCCGCCTCTGCAGACCCCGGCTGACCACCTGCCGCCTCTGCAGAACGCGGCCGTGCCCCTGCCGCCTCTGCAGAACGCGGCCGTCTCCCTGCCGCCTCTGCAGACCCCGGCTGTTCCCCAGCTGCCCTTCGAGGCCCTAGTCCCTGTTCCTGCTGTTGGACAGCGACAACCCTCCGTTCCTGCTGCCGGGCCGCGACAGCCTCCAGTTTCTTCTGCCGGGCCGCAACAGCATCCTGTTTCTGCTGTCGGGCCGCAACAGCATCCTGTTTCTGCTGCCGGGTCGCATCAGTCCTCTGTTTCCGCTGTTGGGCCGCGACAGCCTCCAGTTCCAGCTGCCGGACCTCCGCAGACTTCAGTTCCTGCTGCCGGACCTCCGCAGACTTCAGTTCCCGCTGCCGGACCTCCGCAGACTTCAGTTCCCGCTGCCGGACCTCCGCAGACTTCAGTTCCCGCTGCCGGACCTCCGCAGACCCCCGTCCCTACTGCTGGATCTCTGCTAACATCTGCCCCAGCTGTTCACCAGCTGCTCCTCGAGACATCAGCCCCTGTGCTCCCTCTGTCCCTCGATACCCCTGACCCTGTGCTCCCTCTGTCCCTCGATACCCCTGACCCTGTGCTCCCTCTGTCCCTCGATAGCCCTGACCCTGTGCTCCCTCTGTCCCTCGATAGCCCTGACCCTGTGCTCCCTCTGTCCCTCGATACCCCAGACCCTGTGCGCCCTCTGTCTCTCGATACCCCAGCCTCTGTGATCCCTCTGTCCCTCGGGACCCCATCCTCTGTGATCCCCATCTCTTCCCGAGACCCCTGTGCTCCCATCTCTTCCCGAGACCCCTGTGCTCCCATCTCTTCCCGAGACCCCTGTGCTCCCATCTCTTCCCGAGACCCATGTGCTCCCATCTCCTCCCGAGACCCCTTCGCTCCCCTCTCTTTCCGACAACCTAGTGCTTCCTCCAGCCCGGCCTCCTGAGCGGCTCCGCCCACATCCTGCCCCGCCTCCCTACGGGTCTTTTGTTCATGTTCTGCTCGTACCTACCCCGTGTATACCCTGTGTATACCCCGTGTCTACACCATGTCTACACCATGTCTACCTGGTTTGTCTATTATTTTGCTACTTTGTATAAGTGTTTCAGCTTTGTTTTATTAAAACTCGCTTTTTTATAATATCGTCTGCTGAACTGCTTTTGGGTCCTCTCCTACTCCACACCGTGACACAAAAGGTATTTTTGCGGATTTTGGATATGTTGTTCTACTCAGAATTCTGCTTCGTTTACCGACTCTCATACAGATCATGTTCGACAAGTGCTTCAGAAGTTGTTAGAGAACCATCTCTACATCAAAGCTGAAAAATTTGATTTTCATGCGGGTACCGTCTCTTTCCTGGGATACGTTGTCACTGCAAACCAGATACAGATGGACCCGGCTAAGGTCAGGGCTGTGGCAAATTGGCCCACTCTTGACAGCAGGAAGAGGGTACAGCAGCTTCTGGGGTTTGCTAACTTCTACAGAAAGTTTATTCGTAATTTCAGTTCTGTTGCCGCCCCCTGCATGCACTCACCTCTTCCAAAGTACTTTTTCAGTGGAATTCCCAGGGGGAGAAGGCCTTCCAGTGCCTCAAGGAAAGATTCACCACGGCACCTGTACTCACGGTTCCTGACCCCCAACGGCAGTTTGTGGTGGAGGTTGACGCTTCCAATGAGAGCTTAGGGGCGGTGTTGTCCCAGAGGTCCGCGAAGGACAACAGGATGCACCCCTGCGCCTATCTGTCGCGTAAGTTAACACAAGCAGAAGGAAACTATGATGTGGGGAACAGATCACAAGAACCTGGAGTATATCAGGAAAGCAAAGGGACTCTCTTCATGTCAGGCCAGATGCACTCTGTTCTTTAGCAGGTTTAATTTTACATTATCTTTTCGACCAGGCTTCAAAAATGTTATTGTTGTGTCTCTTCAGTTATGTTAAATGCACGTGAACTTTTTGTACATCGCTAAATGAACTGTGTTCATATTCATGTTTAGTGTTTAGGTCAGGCGTTTGTTTAGTTTCATGTTAGTCTGTAGTTGTCATGTGAACTTTATGTAGTTAGATTCACTCATGTGTCGTCATGCACTTCCTGTTTTGTTTTTGAAATGTTCCCTTCCCCTTGAGATGACGCTTCATGAAGCATTGAAGCTTTCCATCCAATTGGTTCACTCATGGGCCGAAGCTTCATGGTGCTTCATGGTGCTTCATTTCCTCTACTGCGCCATCAAGTGGACAATAAATGTAAAACCGGCAGAGTGATTATAATGGCATGGCTTAGGTGTGTGAAGTATCCATCCATCGTCTACCGCTTATCCGGGATTGGGTCGCGGGGGAAGCAGCTCCAGTAAGGAACCCCAATCTTCCCTTCTCCGGGCCACATCCTCCAGCTCCGACTGGAGGATCCTGAGGCGTTCCCAGGCCAGTGAGGAGATATAATCTCTCCACCGAGTCCTGGGTCTTCCCCGGGGTCTCCTCCCAGCTGGACGTGCCTGGAACACCTCCCTAGGGAGGCGCCCAGGTGGCATCCTTACTAGATGCCCGAACCACCTCAACTGGCTCCTTTCAACGTAAAGGAGCAGCGGCTCTACTCCGAGTCTCTCACGGATGGCTGAGCTTCTCACCCTATCTCTAAGGGAGACGCCAGCCACCCGTCTGAGAAAACCCATTTCGGCCGCTTGTACCCGTGATCTCGTTCTTTCGGTCATGACCCAGCCTTCATGACCATAGGTGAGGGTAGGAACGAAAATCGACCGGTATATTGAGAGCTTTGCCTTCTGGCTCAGCGGTCTCTCAGCGTCACAACGGTGCGGTAAAGTGACTGTAATACCGCCCCCGCTGCTTCGATTCTCCGGCCAATCTCTCGGTCCATTGTCCCCTCACTCGCAAACAAGATCCCGAGGTACTTGAACTCCTTCACTTGGGGTAATGGCTCATTCCCTACCCGAAGTAGGCAATCCACCGGTTTCCTGCTGAGAGCCATGGCCTCAGATTTGGAGGTGCTGATCCTCATCCCAACCGCTGCACACTCGGCTGCGAACCGATCCAGTGACTGTTGAAGGTCACAGACCGATGATGCCATAAGGACCACATCATCTGCAAAGAGCAGCGATGAGATCCTCAGGTCACCGAACTGCAACCCCTCTGTTGTGGAAGTTTTCCTGCTTTACTCTGGAGAGATGTATATAAAATCAAATACATGGTGATAGAGACAGAGTTGTCTTTGTGCATTTATTTGCTGCCACAAATGGCACCAGTTTCACAGAATACAGCATAGTCTATGGAAGGGCACAGGTTGGAAGAAGACACATAGGCATTTTATACAATTTGGTTTGGAGGCGAGGTGATGGAAAAACACAGGGGGGCGAGCCAAACTGCCCTTTGATGCTTGTAAGGTAATAGTTATGTAAACAGAGTATTGGGTGATACACTCAATATTCTGTCTCAGTATGTTAAATAGTTTGATCAAGATTTGGGTGTGTCCTGTCTTTTGTTTTGATCAGGATGCTAAAACATTTGGGTGGGTCCTGTCTTTTGTTAGTTCAGTATCAGTCTAATCAGGATGCGTCTGTCTTGTATTAACATGACCGGCACTTCTATGTTAGCATCAAATGGCAGTTGGCTTGTTTAACATAGGAAACTTATATAATTAAAACAGTAGACATTTAAATTGCTATTACACCTCTCCTCCACGACTACGCCTCGATATCCTATCCATGAAAATCACGAACAGGATTGGTGATAAAGCGCAGCCCTGTCGGAGGCCAACATTCACGGGAAACGAGTCCGACTTACTGCCGAGTATCCGGACACAACTCTCGCTTTGGGCGTACAGGGATTGGATGGCCCTCAAAAGTGACCCCCTCACCCCATACTCCCGCAGCACCTCCCACAGTATCACCCGGGGGACCCGGTCATACGCCTTCTCCAGATCCACAAAACACATGTAGACCAGATGGGCGTACTCCCAGGCCCCCTCCAGGATCCTTGCAAGAGTAAAGAGTCCGCATTGTTCCTCTTCAATCAGAGGTTCGACTACCGGCCGAACCCTCCTTTCCAGTACCTTGGAGTAGACTTTACCAGGGAGGCTGAGAAGTGTGATACCCCTGTAGTTGGCACACACTCTCTGGTCCCCCTTTTTAAATAGGGGAACCACCACCCCGGTCTGCCAACCCCTAGGCACTGTCCCAGACTTCCATGCAATGTTGACGAGGCGTGTCAACCAAGACAGCCCCTCAACACCCAAAGCCTTCAGCATTTCTGGACGGATCTCATCAACCCCTGCGGCTTTGCCACTGGGAAGTTGTTTGACTACCTCAGTAACTTCCATCAGGGAAATTGACGATGATCCCCCATCAGCTTCCAGCTCTGCCTCAACCATAGAGGGCGTGTTAGTCGGATTCAGGAGTTCCTCAAAGTGCTCCTTCCAGCGGCCGATAACCTTCTCAGTTGAAGTCAGCAGGGTCCCACCCTTGCTGTACACAGCTTGGATGGTTCCTCGCTTCCCCCTCCTGAGGTGCCGGATGGTTTTCCAGAAGCACCTTGGTGCCGACCGAAAGTCCTTCTCCATAGCTTCTCCGAACTTCTCCCACACCCGCTGCTTTGCCTCTGACACGGCAGAAGCTGCCGCCCTTCTAGTCCTTCGATACCCTTCAACTGTTTCCGGAGTCCTCCCGGATAACATAACCCGGAAGGACTCCTTCTTCAGTTGGACGGCTTCCCTGACCACCGGGGTCCACCACGGTGTTCGAGGGTTACCGCCCCTTGAGGTTCCTAAGACCTTGAGACCACAGCTCATCACCGCAGCTTCAGCAATAGAGGTTTTGAACATCGCCCACTCAGGTTCAATGCCCCCAACCTCCACAGGGATAGCTGAAAAGCTCCGCCGGAGGTGTGAGTTAAAGATCCCCAGGACAGGGGCTTCCTCCAGACGTTCCCAGTTCACCCGCACTACCCGTTTGGGTTTACCAGGTCTGTCCAGAGTCTTCCCC
This sequence comes from Cottoperca gobio, assembly GCF_900634415.1. Lineage (NCBI taxonomy): Eukaryota > Metazoa > Chordata > Actinopteri > Perciformes > Bovichtidae > Cottoperca > Cottoperca gobio. Next base: position 1,093,571 of record NC_041359.1, read on the forward strand.
CACCCCTTGAACCAACTCACCACCAGATGGTGATCAGTCGACAGCTCCGCACCTCTCTTCACCCGAGTGTCCAAAACATGCGGCCTCAGATCAGATGATACGATTACGGAATCGATCATTGACCTTTGGCCTAGGGTGCTCTGGTACCACGTGCACTTATGAGCATCCTTATGTTCGAACATGGTGTTTGTTATGGCCATTCCATGACTAGCACAGAAGTCCAACAACAAACGACCGTTCGGGTTTAGATCAGGGAGGCCCATCCTCCCAATCACGCCTCTCCAGGTGTCTCCATCGTTTCCCACGTGTGCGTTGAAGTCTCCCAGCAAGACTACGGAGTCCCCTACTGGAGCCCCCTGCAAGGCTCCATTCAGGGTCTCCAAGAAGGCCGAATACTTAGAACTGCGGTTTGGGGCATAGGCACAAACAACAGTCAGAGTTCCCCCCCCCCCATAACCCGAAGGCGTAGGGAGGCGACCCTCTCGTCCACCGGGATAAACTCCAACGTAGCGGCGCTCAGCCAGGGGCTAGTGAGTATCCCCACCCCGGCCCGACGCCTCACACCTTGGGCAACTCCGGAGAAGAATAGAGTCCAACCCCTATCCAGGAGTACGGTTCCAGAGCCAAGACCGTGCGTGGAGGTAAGCCCCACCAGATCCAACTCGTAGCGATCCACCGCCCGCACTAGTTCCGGCTCCTTCCCCCACAGAGAGGTGACGTTCCACGTCCCCAGAGCCGGTCTCTGCTACCCGGGTCTGGTCCGTCGAGGTCCCTGACCATCACTGCCACCCGTGTGACAGCGCACCCGACCCCAGCGGTTTTTCCCATGAGTGGTGGGCCCACAGGATGGATGGATGGGAGGCACCACGTAGCTTCTTCGGGCTGTGCCCGACCGGGCTCCGTGGCAAACCCGGCCACCAGGCGCTCGCTGTCGGGCCCTCCCTCTGGGCCTGGCTCCGGGCAGGGTCTCTCCTTTCCCTTTCTTTCGTGTGTGAAGTAGTGATGGGCAAATTAAGCTTTTGTGAAGCACTGAACCACTTCAGCCAATTGTTTCGAAAATGGGTTCATTATTCGAAGCTTCTGGCGAAGTGCAAGGCTGCAGTGGATCTAAAGTATCTTTGCCTTGAAAATTATTTGACGCACACATCTAATGTATGAATATCATGTTCTATTTAAAAATAAAGATTGATGATTGTGTGTACGTGTTATTGAGAAGTTGGCAGAATTGTTGGAACACAGGAGTTGAAGGGGTATATGGTGGAATGTGATCAAGCTAATCTAATAGCAAATATATATCTGGTCAATCATATTGGTAAATATATTGTAAATTAAGCAATTTTGTTCAGAAAACAAGAAGAAATATAAATAACAGTTGGTGGGGGAGGGGCTGTCAGTATCTGGTAGATTGGAAGGGATACGTTCCTGAAGAGCGCTAATGGGGGTTCCTGCCAGGTACATCCTGATAAACCTGGTAAGACATCCCTGCAAGTAAGGGGGGTTTGTGAAATGTTTACGAAATTTAAGCTTTTGGTTCGTGTCCATGTACACAAACTTTTTATACGTGGATTTATAGACGTCTCTTCGTCAATGTAAGTTAATGGGGAAAAAATATTTTTGGCCGTGATTGACAATTCCACGGTTTGGCCTCTACGAAAATTTGCTTCAAAGACTGCCGCACTTCCTGGGTACGTGGTCAGGACGAGAGTCGGGACTTGGCAGCCTGGAAGCTGTATTGTTTTCTGTTCTTTCTCTCATTTGTTTTTTGTTTGTTTAACTATAATGGCTATTTTAATCAACATTTAGACCATCCTTGAAGAGAGATATGGCAATCTATTCCTCATCGCCAAGGCCTTCAGAGAAAAGCTTAATGCATGGCCCAAGATAAGCTTAAAGAGCAGTGTGGAACTTCAAGATCTCTCTCCTTGTCTCACATCTGGGTACTTGAAGTACTAAACGACTGCAACAAGAACCAGAAAATGCTCACTAAACTTTTAGACTGGCTGATATCAAGATGGAACAGGAATATAAGTAGAACAACATCACACTTTCACAAGCTTCAGCCTTTTCATTAAGTTTCTTACATGTGAAGACAAAATCATGTGCAAACCGATAACTTCTGTCCACGCTCTAAAACCAAGTGACAATATATATGAGAATATCAAGGTTTCGAGGAACAGAAGTTATTGGGCAAATGTATTGTCTACCAATTCAGAAGTTACCACAAGCTTTTCTGTGAGAAGGCGGGTCACATTCTGCACAAATTACGTACATTTATGGAAGAGACAATCTCTGAGCGAGTCAAGTTTGTTCAAGAGAATAAGTTGTGCTTCACTGTTTGAAGTCTGATCTTTGCTCAAAGGACTGTGAAAAATCTATTTACACACATTCATGCAGCGGCTGCCATACAAGGTGCCACCTGCTCATCAGGAGAGGTAATAATTCACACACACTCACACATGCCATTGGGTGCAATTTAGGGTTCTTGCACAAGGACACTTCGACATGTTGACCGCAGCGGCTGGGAATCAAACCCCTGACCCGTTGACGACCACTCTACCTCTTGAGCCACAGCATTGCCATAACATTTCTTTTTATAATTAACACTTGAAATGATAAAGGCACTTGCAAATGACAAGGTGGTACAAAAAAGGGAAAGGAAGATGGAACGCCCACAAGATCAAGCAGCAAGAACACCCCGTGAGGCAACATAGTGTGGGTGTCCATAACAAGTGAGCCAAATCACGAAGTTCTCCTCGATACACAGAGTGACACAACCTTTATCCTTGAGGAAACAGCAAAGGCTTTCCGTACGAACCAGTACATTTTCAATAAATACAGTTGTGTCATGCAGGAAACTGACTGGTCTACAAGTGAGAGGATTATGCTCAGGCAGACTAATCTCTCTGCCAGTGATCTACTCAAGAGAATTCATCCCTGCTAACAGAGACCATCTTACAGAGACTGCGAAGGCTTGGCCTCATCTTGAACACATCGCAGATGAGATCGCTCGTGAGTAAAGCTGTGATGTTGGCATGTTAATTGGTTACATCGGTCCTCAAATTCTCGTCCCAAGATAAGTAAGTCACCAGGTTATCGTGAAGCAAGTGATGCTAGGTCTTCAGTCTTCTTCAATCCTCACAAGCAAAGTGCACTATGTCTGTAGAACACAGGTCAAGGAAGTAGTCTCACCTGCAAACATTATTAAGATGCTAGAATCTGACTTTGTTGAAAGAGCTTCAGAGAATGGCCACATTTCTCAAGACGATCTTCGATTCCTGTCAAAGATGGAAAAAGGCATCAGGCTCAAGGGAGATGGTCACTATAAAATGCGCATACAACCTATTGCGCATACGAAATATCGGCAATAGGTTGATATAAATTAAGGGTAAGTTGTGATCATTTGAAGGACGCAGACGATACGCCGAACACGCCAGACATACACAGTTTCGTATGGCAGAAACGTATGCCGGCGTATATGAAAATTAGAGTCCAAATACGTCCAACCTTTCCACAGCAGTGTTATAACTGACGTATACATAACGAATACATAACAAATTATTATATTTATGTCAAACATTGATAGCGTATCACTTACATATTTAAAACGTATCAGAGCGTCTGGCCAACGGAGCTGGAAAAGTGCCATTTGGTTCATTTGGTCATGCTGATGCTGGAGAACGGCTAGAATGCTGAACACTAGCTCTACTGTAGAAACACGTTTAATAAGTTACTCCGTTGTCAGGCATAATCTTAACATAGGAATAGGTTATCCACTCGTTATCAATAAATTGGCTGTAGGATTCATCGCACATAATTCACACACTGCCAATACTGCAGACTGTGGTGAATGTGTTAATGATCTAAACATCTGGTATGGAAGGTATGATGTCAGAGACTCAATAATAGACTGCAGTATTATATGCAAGCAAGTAGCTATGAACCTATCCAGCTATCTGAGAGGGAAATAATAATAATAATAATAATAATAATAATAATAATAATAATAATAATAATAATAATAATAAGCTTTATTTGTATAGCACCTTTCATACAAGAATTGCAGCCCAAAGTGCTTCACAGAAAAAAAAACATAACAATTAGTGCAAGGACAGAGTAAGAGCATTTACAGTACAATAATCACAGTGTAGATGTAAATGAGTTTGAAGTACTATTAAATAGCCACATGTCTTTCTAAAATCAGACCTAACAAAGCCCTTGGACCTGATGGTCTGAGAGGAAAGGTGCTTAAAATATACTCTCACCAGATTAAAGTGCCTGTCACACAGTTGTTTCTACTTGATAGTTGTATTTTCAGAATTCATGGAAAGAATCCACAATAAGACCTGTGTCTAAAGTCTCTGGAGCAACATATTTTAAAGATGTTAGACCAGTTACAGCCCCACTTCAAAACATCCAAACTATCCTTTAAATGCAGCTGTTGATGTTGATTACAAACAAACATGCATGTACTCTGTTGTAGTCTGTAGCCAGCCAGTGGTAGATCTGGGCATGGCGGGCAGCAGTGAGACTTCCATCCGTCGTGTGTTGTTGATATGACAAGCAACTGCCAGCTTGAACTTTAACGTGAGCAAAGTCCACTAGCGGCACCTCACAGGTAATACACATTACTCGAGTACTGAGCTGGGAGTAATGTGCTGACTGGAACAGGAGAGTAACAGAGGTTGCACAACACTGATCAGCCACACACGTGCAGGTATTGTGCACCAGCTCACATGTAAGTAAAGAAAGCAAAACAAAATAATTGTTCAGTGTGCATGTGAATGAACAGGAACAAAACACAATATTGACCTGAGGTCCTTCACTTTTTTGAGTAGGTGGACTTGAGGAATGTATTCACCAACAAATGAACTGCACAAACACTGCACGGCTACATTACAGCTGACTTCATACTTACTGCACACACGCTCGCTCCCTCCCCATGCACACTAGCTTTCGCTTGCCACGGTACCGGGTGCCGAATGGAGATGATTTGCTGGTGGTGGTCGCAGATTGGCAGTTTAATAAAATCACAATGACTAACTCACCGTCACACACACACATTTTGTGTATTTAGTGATCTCTAAATCAGTCTTCACACTATACTGTAATGTTCATCACAAATGCACTGTGTCCTTATGAGCCACATCTGCATGTTTTGTCATAATAGATGATTTCCTTTCATTTTGGTTACCGTTATATTGTTAAATGTTTGTTTGATATATAAATGTATCTTGTAATCCTGTGTGGGATGGGCCAAATGCTTGTGTACCAACTAACTGACTGCCAAACTAACTATATTCACACTATACAGCATTGTAGTGTTTGGTATGTTGGATTCATATTCATATTATTCATATATAGTACATTTTGTAAATAATTGGATCTCTGTATCCTGACATAATTGACGGTATAAGACTTGATTTATGACTCACCTGTTGAATCAGGTGAAGTCTGTCGAATTATCATAGTGCTCAATACATATTTTTGGAAGCCTTTTCTATTCTTTCCTTTTCTTTTCTATTCTTTTAATTTTTATTTTTTTTCTCTTTTGTGCAGAAATTCAGGCAATTTGGTTAGGTTTATATCCCAATATCCCTGGTATTTAGTAAGCCGATAGAAAGACAGGCAGACAGACATAGTTAAATTAATTCTTTAGATTAATTACATTATTAATTTGATTATTTATTTATACATTTTGGTAACGCTTTTATTGTGAAGGCCAAATCTATTTGATTCCGGTCGTGTAACCTGTCGTCTTTTGACTCAGATGGATCATCAGGTGGCCGTTCATCTATTGTGCTCACACAAACTGATCCCAGAGCAGCCGGGGATCGAGTTTTAGCACCGCGGTCAGCTGCGAGCCCAGCCTCTTCCTCCCCCAGGCAGCAGCGCACCAACACATCAGCGTTTCCTCCTTTTTTCCCTCCCTGCGACCCCTCCCCCTTTATATCGGCTCTTATGATAAATCCCTCCGATGTGCCTCTGGCTAGTAGACTTAAAAGGCTTGAACATCACGCAACCAACTACACTGTACAACACTTTAATTTGTCTTGCTGAGATTGAGTCGTCTGAAGGTAGTTTTTTCTTTTCCTGAAAAGCAACAGTCAGAGTCACTCATCAGTCAGGTTTTGCGTCTCCACAGCGGCTCCCCCTGGATCTCTCCCTCTGTGGCTGACACTGAAGCTGATCGGCATCCTTTTTTCTTACTTTTGCAGTTTTATTTTTGTAGCAAGCAGCCTATATTCTCCATCCAAGCTTCAGCAGCATGTTGGACCCGTCTTCCAGCGAGGAGGAAGGGGATGAAATACTGGAGGTGGAGCGCAAAGAGGTGGCGGCCCCGAAGAGCTTCGTAGGAGCAAGGCTGTCACCGGGCCGAGTCTCCGACAGCCGCGGCGGCGGAGGGCTCCATCCCCGGGGCCGCGGGAGCGACGGTGTTCGACCCTCCAGCCCCAGCCCGTCGGTGAGCAGCGACAAAGAAAAAGAGGACCTGGAGAAGATGCAGAGAGATGAGGAGGAGAGGAAAAAGAGACTCCAGCTGTATGTGTTTGTGATGCGCTGCATCGCATATCCGTTCAACGCAAAGCAACCTACTGATATGGCCAGGAGGCAGCAGAAGGTAAGATCAGTGGGAAAAACGAAAACAAAACAGAGCTAAATGCGAAGCTTTTTGTAAATAGCCTTCATCTGTAATTTCTAGACGGCACCACTAAGATACATGACCAACTGTTGCTTCACAGTCGCGCCATGTGCTGGATCCCATTTGGTCGAATTTTCAAGAATGCAAAAAATATAACTCAACCTTTTAGTCAGAAATGATTTTTCACACATTTAATTTATTGCACACCAGACAGGTTCCAAGGCGTAACACTTTTATTAGAGAATGTAGTGGACTGTGATGGATGAAGTGCAGTCTGAGATGATAGTTATACTACCTCACTGCACAGAAAGCATCAGCAGCAAGAGCAAATGTCGATTTAATACCCTGTTTGATTGAAAATATTTCATTTTCTTCCTCCACTCAACATGGAATAATTATTACAAAGCTAAACCGTGCCAGAACGATCTAAACAGGTGTAAGAAACAATGAAATGTGTCAATCCAAACTAAAGACAGGGTTGGCAAGAACAAGGAGAGGCTGAAGAATGACCAGAGAGAAAGACAGAGACACAGAGGGACATAGAGAGTGTATTCACGTTGTTCCCACCCATTGTAGTACCTCTGGTGAATTGCCTCTGGGCACAGAAGCATCAGTGCTGTCCCCTCCTCCTGCTAGTCTCAAGCAGAACTCTTATTAGAACAATCTGTTGCACAGGAGACATGCTCCTCGACCCCACTCACCAGTGACATCCTCTACATGGGAGGAATGTTTCTTTAAACAGTCTATCAGCTTTGATGTGTATCACTACAGCTAACACCTGAGGTATTTTATGTATTGGTTTGGTTGTAAAATACCATAAAACATGACCGTTTTAAACATACACTCTTTGGCTTTGTTGTAGCCATGTTTCTGAACTGGGAGTCCAAAGAGTATTGCAGACCATTTCAATACAGCATAGCTCAGAAGGTGTCAGTATGCTTGGAATAAACTAGTTTGTTTGGAGGCAAACATGTTTATAGTTGTCCTAAAGAAGGGTTACACGCCAGCCATTATAAAGATGTAGGAGACGCACTAAACTAAATATGGGGATAATGACGCAGACAATCTTTACTTGGGAGTCACAGTCACGCACTACGGAAAATGATGGTAGTATATAATTAATAAAAGAGACAAATGAAAAATGTCTAGTGTGAGCTCTGACTGCAATGTGGCTCTATCACCTTTTGGCAATGGTACCAATGTGCACTGGAAGCATTTGACGAGTACTGTAGTGCATCTTCAAGCAGACTGAACCTCAGCAGACAGTTGTTGTATTTTGTTATTTAGCATCTGCTTCAAATACGACTTTATTATTCTCTGTCTCTCTCTATCCTATTCCATGTAGAGGAGAGGGTATGATGCTCGTGAGAGAGAAAGAGAGAGAGAGAGAGATAGCTCGCATAGTAGGATCTATGGTATGATCTCTCTATCTCTCTATCGCTATCGCTCTCGTCTCTCTCTCTCTCTCTCTCTCTTTTCTCTCCCTCTCTTTCTCTCTCTCTCTCTCTCTCTTTTCGCTGTCTCTGTCTCTGTCTCACTCTCTCTCTCTCTCTCTCTCTCTCTCTCTCTCTCTCTCTCTCTCTCTCTCTCTCTCTCTCTCTCTCTCATTCAATTATACATATTAATATCCTCCTAAACGACCCCACACCCCAACTGTGCTTCCTAGATCATGAAATAATACTGTAAAACGTTAATGGAATATTCTTCCTGCATCTATACCAGAGCACACCATACAGCACAGAAAGCTCAGCTAGTGAGGGAGGAGCTGGTATAAATACCACAAACTGAGATGTCAACCTGATTTGAGATTCTTACATCGATGGAGAGAGCAGGTAGCAGCCATTAGGTTTATGTATGACTGGTCATGAATAGACTACTGTGTCTCCATCAGAGGTCAGCACACAGTTCTGGTTTGTTATGTTGGTCCCTCTCTTGGGTAAAAACACTTCTTGATGTCCAAGAAATTGGCATGGATGGAACAGTGTTTTAGACTGAAAGACATCTAAGTATTGGATTGGAGTAGAACAGGATGAACCTGGCAGTCTAGGGTCGTGCCCAAGATGAAGAACACAAACAAAATGCAAGGTAAATAAGTATTTATTACAACAAAAGCTGTGAGGTGTGTTAGTCAGTAGTTTAAGAGAGTTGTATTTTCTTCAAAACTGTACTTCTACTGCTGTTAGGTGGGATTTCCCTGACAGTACTACGGTACTTTAAAAAAGTGAGTACCGTAAGGTTTAAAAATGTTGGCATCAACTTCGTACCGAAGTATCGGTCCTTGTGATATCCCTACTTCCTATTAAAATTGGAATGTTGAAAAATGACTTAGGTATTGCTAGTGAGCTTATTGGATAAGGATGAAACCAAGTTGAGATGGTACAAGTACCTGCACCTGTAATTAATTTCATGGGAGCTAACAAAGTAATCCTTGTTGAAGTTATTTAAAATCATGAAGGTTTCAATTTCTTAACAACTTGTCTTTGAATATACAAAGTAAACCCTAGTAACATGCTTCTATGCTGAATGAGAGATTGCAACCAGTGGCACAAAGTCTCGCCCCAACGGAACATTATGACTTCGGCTTTCTAATAGCTGGAAAGCCTTACGCTGGGTTCTTACCAATGAAGAAGATACGTCTCCTTTTTAAACAGGAGAAATGTTTCCTAACTACTTAACCACTGAAATTAAACAAACTACCAATGAATGTTACCAATTGGCTAACATAGCTAGGGCTCACAGAAGCTCCAGAGCTTTGTTTTGTGAAACTTAAAAACTCCAGTGTTTATTTCCCATCAAATATTACAAGGTTAGTGTTTAGTCAACCTTTAAGCAAAGTGTTCAGACAACCCTTTGCACTCAAACACATGGTGGGTTCTTCTTTGTATCGGCTGTGTTTTAACTATATAGTAGTGGTATCTGGTGGTAGTACATTTGTGAACAAATGTTCATATAAACATCAAGCTTAGACAGCTGAAGTGGAGCAAACAATGGCCTCAGTTGTACAACATATACTGTCAGGTAAAGATCCTCCTCATGTTCGCTCCATATTTCACACAAAGGGCACTGGTGAGACCAGATCCCCCCACACTGCTATCTAAAGCAGTTGTTATTTTCTGTCTGTGTTAACATGTTATTTTGTTGTCATCATGTCAGATACAGAATCAAAAATCCTTTATTAGTCCCACAATGGGGTTGATAAAAAGTTGTAAAAGTGAATAATGTACACAGCAGTGATAATTGCAGAAGTTACACAAAGTGAATATTGCACATGGCAGGGATAATTGCACAACAGTGGTGGATTAGTCTGTTCTGACTGCTGCAGGAAGAAAGGACCTACGGTATCTCTCCGTGAGACACCGCTGGTGAAGCAGCCTGTTGCTGAAGGAGCTGCACAGTGCAGACAAAGTATCCTGGAGGGGGTGGGACATGTTGTCCAATAGAGATGACAGCTTGGCCATCATTCTGCTGTCTCCCACCACCTCCACAGTGCCCAGAGAACTCCCCAGGACAGAGCAGGCCTTCTTCACCAGTCTGTTCAGTCTCTTCCTGTCAGCGACCAAGATGCTGCTGCCCCAGCAGAACACGCCATAAAAAATAGCAGATGCCACCACAGAGTCAAAGAAAGTCTTAAGGAATGCAGGGGGCACTCCTTAAGACCTTCTTTGACTCTGTGGTGGACCTCAGTCTCCTCAGCAGATAAAGCCTGCTCTGTCCCTTCTTAAACAGAGCAGCAGAGTTATCTGACCAGTCCAGTTCATTGTTCAGGTGAAGACCCAGGTACTTGAAAGATTTTACAATCTCAATGTCCATTCCCAGGACGTTCACTGGTGTTGGGGGTGAATGATGGTGCCTCATAAAGTCCACCACCAGCTCGCTAGTCTTCCCTGCGTTGAGCAGGAGGTGGTTCCTCTGGCACCAGAGGGCAAAGTCCTGTGTCAGTTCTCTGTACTCCTTGTCATCCCCATCAGAGATGAGGTCAACAAAATCAGAGTCGTCAGAGAACTTCAACCCAGGTTGAAAGTAGAACTGAAGTGGGTCCATCGATGGTCTCACAAGGGGTCGAAGATAGCCAAGGACCAGCCTCTCCCAGGTCTTCATCAGCTGCGATGTCAGCGCCACCGGCCTGTAGCTGTTGAAGTCTTTGGGGTGGGGTGTCTTTGGAACAGATAACACACAAGATATTTTCCACAGTTGTGGTACCCTCCCTTGCTTCAGGCTCAGGTTGAACAATCGCTCCAAAATCCTGCACAGTTGGTCGGTGCAGGATTTGAGGAGCCTTGAGCTGATGCCATCTGGACCCGCAGCCTTTCTTGCCTTACACCTTCTGAGTTCACTCCTCACCTGGTTGTGACCCTGTATCTACTTCATTGTCCCAATGTCCTCCACTGTGTAGAGTGCATGATGAGACACCATGGTTTAAGGTGCAGTGAGGGGCTTTCACTTCACCATTTTTGTGTATGGAATGGTGCATAAACTGACAGCATATTTGTTGACTACACCCACTTGCAATCTAATCTCCTAAAAAACGGAATACAAATTACACATTTCAACAAGTGCATTGGTGGAAAAAAATGTATTACATTTATTTAACCAGTTTATAGGAATACTTCAACCCTAAAATTATATTTATATATCAATTACTCAAACCGCATTACCTTGAATTCTTGAAGAAAACTTGGTTTTTCTCGCATGCCTCCACAGTCATCAAAGAATCAGAAAATGAGTAAACAGTCCTCACACAGACGGTAGCCCCGCCTGCACAAGCATGAGACAGTGTTTGTGAGAATGCAGCAGTGTTTTAAATAGTAAGGTTTTCATGAAAATGCATGTGTTTGTGAAGTAGTGAGCATACAATTTATAAATGATAAATAAATTAGACTTGGATTATACTGCACAAGTTATGTTAGAGCTTGTAAAGATGTTTTGATATAACAACCATTTACTTAATTTCGTCAAGACTTTTCTCTGTTTCTGGATTCTTTGTTCACATGCGAGAAAAACAAAGTTTTCTTCAAGAACTCTATTTGGGGGTGAAGTATTCCTTTCAATTTAATATATTTGAGGGAACTAGTTTCTATTTTCTTCTTATTTATAATGTTACTCAACTGCACTTCAGAGGGAAATAATGTCCTTTTTACTGATTTACCTTCATTTTAGAGCTGTTATATTGTTATTATATATATATAAAATGCTCCTTACATTAATGCATCAATAGTGATAATTCAATAATATATAATATGAATAGTCGCTTGCAACAAGTCACCAAGGTATTGGTGTGTATGCGCCTGTATAGACTATACAATAAAGTATATGAAGGGCATTCAACACTAGCCTCCATACTCAACACTCCAAAATTATTATTTCAATTTCTCTAATGATTTTTGAGCCACCCCCAATTATGTGATCTAAACATGTCCCGTTTCACTATGATTTGCTTTCATCATAATTTAAAATGTTGCTCCCACACCAAACTCACTTGGATGAGAAACATTAGAAAAGCTGAGGTAGGTGCAAATACTCTTACTACTCTTAAATTATGATTAAAAACATTATTAGCTTTCATTCATAATTTTTTCATTCATCACTAACAAAAGAGGAAACTGAATGATTTCAAAAGGGAAACCAGGATGAAAGAACTAAAATATCTTTCTTTTTATATATAGGTCAAACAATGGCTCTTACACGTAAAAGGCTCTGCAAGCCATTCAAAAACACGTCAGCATCACGGTTCAGACACAATATCAGAATCAGTCTGTGTGTTACGAGTGGATATGGAGAGGTAGACAGAGAATGAAAGTCTAATTTGACATTCTGTGTTTAGATCACACTTTAGAGCTCATACGCCTTCTCAAACACATTTGCCAGTCAGCTGGGAAGTGGGTGGTACTGCACCGGGCTTGAGATGCTGTGGGCTGAAAAGAGATAAAGCCATGGCTGGTTCTTTAATGTTCAAACCCTTCTTATGAAGACTTTTAATTTTAGGGCTTCAAACATTGTTTGCAGGTAAAGCTGCTTTTGAAGGCAGAAATAATGTTAGTGTCGAGTTAAACAACAATAAATACAACACATAAAGTTGTTTTGGCAAACGTGCTTGCCAATGCTAAAAGTAGCGATATCACAGATAGAAAGTCCTGCAGTGAAAATTGTACTGAAATAAAAGTGCAAAAGTTTTACCATCTAAATATACATAAAGTACCAAGAGTAAAATAACCAATTAGGCTTTACTACTGTATATTATGCTCAATCTATAATGATACAACATAATTTATTTGTTTATTATACTTTGTATTAAAAATCAGTATCTGCAAAGTAACTGATAATTATAAAACATGCAGCGGACCTAAAAGCACAGTATTTGCCTCTGACATGTAGTGATTTCACTTCACTCAGTACTTCAGTACATGCATGTACATGGCCAGCCGCTGAATATCCAATATTCACTCTCCTTTAATACATGTCGGAGATTGCCATGTCGGCATCCTCCTCCTATGCTTCATGGGGTGCCTCATCTTCGTCCGAGGGTGGCTCCTCTCTATCCTCGTCAACATTGGACCTCTCGGACAAAAGGGGGGACAGAGTATCAAGAGTGATGTCCCCCGCGGGCGCTGCGGATTTGGACGGCTGGTCAGGGTGGCGCCGGTGGAACACCCTGATGGGCCGGACATCCAGGATGTGTCGAGCTGGGAACCAGTGGGCTCTCTCGAACCGGCTGGACCTTGGAGACGTGGAATGTAAGGTAGATCCGCATGGACCGGGGCAACTTGAGCCTGACTGTTGTAGGGTTAACAATCTTCTGGATCTTAAATGGGCCAATCATTCTGGGTGCCAACTTCTTGGACTCTACCTGCAAGGGTATGTCCCGAGTGGACAACCACACCCTCTGGCCCGCTTTGTAGGTGGGGGGCTTCGGTGTGGCGGCGGTTGGCAGCCACAGTGTATAATAACGCTGTTCTGGCTTGGGCCCAGGTCCGACGGCAGCAGCAAATAAAGGCCTGGACAGACGGGCATGAGACCTCCTTCTTCCGGGCAGGGAACAGTGAAGGCTGGAACCTGTAGGCGCACTGGAATGTGGAAAGTCCAGTGGCAGAGCTGGTCAGCGTGTTGTGGGCATATTCGAGGAGTTGCTCGGACCAGGACGAGGGGTGTTGGGATACCATGCACCATAGAGCCGTCTCCATTTCCTGGTTCTTCCGTTCAGTCTGGCTATTGGACTGGGGATGGAACCTAGACGACAATGAGTGTGCAAAAACTCCCTCCAAAACACTGATGTAAACTGGGGTCCGCGGTCGGAGACCACATCTGTGGCAAGACCATGAAGCCGGAAGGACCAGTTCGGCTGTCTCTTTGGTCGCTGGGAGCTTCGGCAGGGGCAGGAAGGAGGCCATCTTGCTGAACCGATCTACCACCGACAGGGTGGTGAAGTGTCCGGTGGACGGTGGCAGACCGGTAACAAAGTGTGGGACCAGGGACGATGGGGCACAGGCAGAGGTCGCAAGAGACCAGCAAGGGCCTGGTGGGATGGCTTGTGCTGGTTGCAAACAGGATGAAACCAAATGTACCGATAAAATTATATTCACCAACTTTTTCTGAATTTGTCCAAGCATCACCTGTAATTCGGCAAACACATAATGCACCAAAGAGCATTGTGTTAAAGTATTTTTTATTCTATCCAGGTATATATCTCACCAGACACCGTTGCGTTTCTCATTTCCATGAAATGGACAGAATGGAAAAGCAGTTTGGCGAGAGGGACATTGTTTTTATTAAGATCACTTGGACACAACACAGCACTTTCCACAGTTACTGTGGTATCGTTCTGACTTTAGCAGCTTTTCCCTCATCAACTTCTCACAGAACTTCATCTGAATTTAATATAATTGTTTTATCTGAAAGCCTCTCGTTGTCTCTCGTGCTGCAGTACCACTCTCTGCCTGAAAGGTTACTGATGGCGGGGGAGCTGATTTACTAAAACACAAAATATGTGATACTGACAGAATTGTTATCAACAGAATGTGGCTGTTTCTTCACTTAATCCAACAGTTTAGTTCGTGTAGAAATTCAGGTGATTTGTTTAAAATTATACTGTTATTTTCTCGGGGACGACCCCCAGACACTCCCGCCATTATGTATCTTTCCAAGTTTTCCCCCGCATTTAAGAACTTAACCTGGCGCCCCATGGTGAGGAGCATAGATCTTTCTTATCCTTTGTTTTTACAAAATATATGTGTTATATCTGGAGTGTATCTCAAAAGTGCAACCCAATAAACACAAATTAGCAAAAGAGAAGGTGGTCACAAGGCCAGAGAGGTCAAGTGGGTCAAATTTACACCCCCAACAATAATAGCTCAGAGAAATGTTCAGCCCCTTAGCTTTCTGAAAATGTGGCCCACTGAAGAGTATAGTTGAATAGCGCTGGTCTATGATGTCAGGCATTCTGATTCTTTTTTCCAAAGTTTTGATCAAACCTGGGCCGTACACATTTAATGGGGCTTTGACTTTATTGAGGCAATAAAGTTTTCATGGGAGCTTTTGCACTCATGATACATACACTGTAGCGTAGCTACCGTAAACGTGTGCATGGACTCAATTCAATAACCAAGAAGCAGCGGCAGCAGCACATCCTGAACAGGCACTGCACTAGTTTTGACTAATTTCAAAGAATAATACATTTATAGGATGTGTAAAAAGTATTTCACGCAGCAAAGTAAGTGAAATATGTATGTTATGCCTGCAAAAAAAAGGTCAGGGTATGGGTGAAATCTGATTACTGTCATGCCGCATGTATGGTTAATACATTAACCAGGTTACTACACTGCATGTAAACACCTATGACACCTGAATTCTTTGAGTGAACTGGTTTCTAGAGAGCATGTAAATGTACTGTCAGACAATATAAACATCATGCCGGTTTACTGCCCATGAGTATATTTTTAGAGATGAAAGGGAGTAAAGGTGTAAATAAAAAAAAAATAAGGTCCAATGGTTAATGCTTAATTACAAACGTTCTGCTGAGTCAGGAATAGGCTTGGTTTTAAATAGTCATATCTATTTACAGACTGTAAGAATTTCAACGTGATGAAGCCACTATACACCACCTGCCCAACATTAAACAGCAGACAGACACACTTAGCACCCAGCTGGGGAACATAGTGAAGCATTTAGCAGCTAAAGAGACACATTTTTTTCAGGATTTGGTGGGGACAAAACCAAAGCTATTAGGAAGATAAATATTGGAATTATTTTAATAGGGTGTCCTGAAATCTCCAATAGGTTCTATGGACTGTTAAATACTCTGACGGATTTCAAGTGACACATCAAAAAGCACTGATACTGGACTTTGAGGACTTCCTTTTTGAATTCCAGTGAAGCTGTGTTGATCCTTGAAATTCTGTCTGATGAACACATCTCCTTTAGCTAAACATCACCCTCAAGCACTGCTGATTGTAATTACCATACCAATTATGTAAGACCTGGGAACATAATGACGATGATAAAGACGAACTTATAGTGATGTGTAATGCATACACATATACAAACCAAAACGTAATAATAAAATATCTATATAAATTGCATTTAGATTTTTAAGATTTTTGTAAATTCCACAACACCAGGCTTTTCTGAAATAACACAATCTCCCACTACCTATTTTCTTTCTCAGTAGAGAGCGGAGTAATACCAATTTTATATTGGACATGTAAACCTCTGTAGCATAATGCTTTCTTGCTCTCTTTTGTTTTTTATCTACGCTGCTTTTCTCTCCTAATCAGGCCAGTAGGGATTAGTATGCTCAGGTGAGACACTCGACGCCTGAACATAATCAGACCATCTGTCTGTTTGTTTCCTGCACCACAACAAGGGTTCTGATGAATTCACTCCTCTTTCCGCTTCTGTTCTGCTCATCACCTCTTCTTCCTTTGCCTTTTGTTCTGCTTTTGTCATTATGACATGGCCTTAAGGGGTTCTAAACAGAATTTACACATTAAAGTCTGTTTACAGGTGTTGGGGAGTACCCCTGCCTCCTGTCTAGGTGATATCACTTGAGTCAGCGTTGGTTGGGGCTGAAGACTACAACTTTGAAACTCTGTGGGTGTGGCATAACAGGCCTGTCAGTGGCATTGTGGGTCATGTAGGCGGCCGGTTTTAGAAGAATGCGTAAAATAAAAAAGGTGATATCTTATTATTATATTTTGTGATCATTTGTTAAAAACTGTCCATCATGAGTGACAATTCTATCGGAGGGCAATGCTACATCGGTAGAGTACTAACTTAATTACAAATATTGTCCTGGATGAATCTTTAGGCCTTGGGTAGAGGGCTGAGTGCAAATCATACAATGACAATCGGGGATGGGGGAAGCCAGTAGGCGGATGCTTTAGTGAACTGAAGTCTTCATATCCTTACAGCATCAGGTTTGTTTAACGTAATGTCTACAGTCTGTATTTGACCAATCATATCCATTACACCAGTTCATGGGGAAAGTACCACACGACACATTTTGTAGTCAGGGGCTACCAACAAAGTATTCTAGAGCAAAACTGTCATACCCACACACACACACACACACACAACAAAAGCAGAGCATCATTTCCGCTCTAACACAGACCTACACAATGCTGAACCAGAACCAAAGACACAATCAATATGCCAATGAGGTAGGCAGATGTGTTACTACTGTGGTGTTGTTTTGCTATGTGTATATCTGTTGTGTAGCAGCTGTGAAAACAAATATCCCCCTCGGACATTAATCTAAATCTAATCTACAATACTGGTCTCGCATAGCCATTCCTATCCCCACAGGGCTGTGCCAACACTAGAGAAAGGTCTTGCGCCACATATTATCATTCTGATATAGATTTTTTAACGCTCTGGATTGTTTGTATTTAAAAAAGAAAACCAAATAGATAGCGGAGAGGGGAGGGGAGGAGAATGCAACTACCATACAGCATCTAGGCCTGTGCCTGAGTACCATTAAAGGCATAGAACACCCAATAATCTATATTTGTCAGCTGTTCCTTCTTTGAAAATAGTGTAAAAAGAAAAATGAATTAACATTCCATATCATCTCATTCAACATTCCACATTGTAGATCCTTTAATGGCCCCAATACCAAAATGAATGGATAAGATAGGACATTGTCTGTAGGCTCAAAAGCCTAAGCTAGAATGACTCCTATCTCTTCCATTAATTCAGAAGTGAGAAACATAAAGATCCTGTTGAGTATAGATTGTTATTTTCTATTAGACTATTTCCAAGGTAAGATTATAGCTGACAAAAGAAGATTTCTTTTGGTGGTCTATACCTTTAAATAGTAGCTAGGCTCCAACTGGGGGATCCGGAGGCGTTCCCAGGCTAGTGAGGAGATATAATCTCTCCACCGAGACCTGGGTCTTCTGCGGGGTCTCCTCCCAGCTGGACATGCCTGGAACACCTCCCTAGGGAGGCGCCCAGGTAGCATCCTTACTAGATGCCTGAACCACCTTCAACACAAAGGAGCAGCGGCTCTACTCCGAGTCGCTCACGGATGGCTGAGCTTCTCACCCTATCTCTAAGGGAGATGCCAGCCTCCCGCCTGAGCAAACCCATTTCGGCCACTTGTATCCGCAATCTCGTTCTTTCGGTCATGACCCAGCCTTCATGACCTATAGGTGAGGGTAGGAACGAAGATCGAGCGGTAGATCGAGAGCTTCGCCTTCCGGCCAATCTCAAGACCCCGAGGTACTTAAACTCCTTCACTTGGGGTAAGGGCTCATTCCCTACCCGGAGTAGGCAATCCACTGGTTTCCTGCTGAGAGCCATAGCCTCAGATTTTGAGGCGCTGATCCTCATCCCAACCGCTTCACACTTGGCTGTGAACCGATCCAGTGACTGCTAAAGGTCACAGACCGATGATGCCATCAAGACCACATCATCTACAAAGAGCAGCGATGAGATCCTCAGGCCACCGAACTGCGACCCCTCTCTTCCACGACCACGCCTCGATATTCTGTCAATGAAAATCCCAAACAGGATTGGTGATAAAGCGCAGCCCTGGCGGAGGCCAACATCACTGGGAACGAGTCTGACTTACTGCCGAGTATCCGGACACAACTCTCGCTTTGGGCGTACAGGGATTGGATGGCCCTCAGAAGTGACCCCCACATGTAGACCGGATGGGCGTACTCCCAATCCCCCTCCAGGATCCTTGCGAGAGTGAAGAATTGGTCCGTTGTTCCATGGCCAGGACGAAATCTGTATTGTTCCTCTTCAATCAGAGGTTCGACTATCGGCTGAACCCTCCTTTACAGCACCTTGGAGTAGACTTTACCAGGGAGGCTGAGAAACAGAATACAATGATTTGCAAATCCTTTTCGACCTATATTCAATAGAATACACTAAAAAGACAAGATATAATATGTAAATGTAATGATAAACGTTATGTTCTTTTGCAAATATTCATTCATTTTGAATTTGATGCCTGTAAAACATTCCAAAAAAGCTGGGACAGGGGCAACAAAAGACTGGGGAAGTTGATGAATGCTCAAAAAACACCTGTTTGGAACATTCCACAGGTGAACAGGTTAATTGGAAACCGGTGAGTGTCATGATTGTCTCTCTGACCGAGCTCCAGAGATCCTCTGTGGAGATGGGAGAACCTTCCAGAAGGACAACCATCACTACAGCACTCCATGGATCTGGGCTGTATGTCAGAGTGGCCAGACGGAAGCCACTGCTCAGTGTAAAACACATGAAAGCCGCTTGGAGGACTCTCAGACTATGAGAAACAAGATTATCTGGTCTGATGAAACCAAGATTGAACCGTTTGGCCTCAATTCTAAACGTCACATCTGGAGGAAACCATGCACTGCTCATCACCTGTGCAATATCATCCCAACGGTGAAGCATGGTGGTGGCAGCATCATGCTGTGTTTTTTTTTTCAGTGGCAGGGACTGGGAGACTAGTCAGGGTCGACGGAAAGCTGAATGGAGCAAAGTATAGAGAGATCCTGAATGAAAACCTGATCCAGAGCGTTCAGGACCTCAGACTGGGCCGACGTTTCACCTTCCAACAGGACAACGATCTTAAGCACACGACCAAAATAACGTAAGAGTAGCTTAGGGAGAACTCTGTGAATGTCCTTGAGTGGACCAGCCAGAGCCCGTACCTGAACTCAACTGAACATCTCTGGAGAGACCTGAAAATGGCTGTCCATTGGCGATCTCCATCCAACCTGACAGAGTTTGAGACGATCTGCAATGAAGAATGGGAGAAACTGCCCCAAAATAGGTGTGCCAAGCTTGTACATAATCAAGAAGACTTAAGGCTGTAATTGCTGCCAAAGGTGCTTCAACAAAGTATTGAGTAAAGGGTGTGAATACTTATGTACATGTGATATTTTAGTGTTTTATTTTTAATACATTTGCAAAAATTATAAAAAACTTTTTTCACTTTGTCATTATTAGTATTGTGTGTATAATGTTGAGATTTTTTATTTATTAAATCCATTTTGGAATTAGGCTGTAACATAATAAAATGTGGAAAAAGTGAAGGGGTATGAATACTTTCTGGATGCACTGTATATAATACATACAGGTTTTGGAGCAACATATGCTGCCATCCAAGCAACGCTTTTTTCAGGGACGTCCCTGCTTATTTCAGCAAGACAATGCCAAGCCACATTCTGCACGTGTTATAACAGCGTGGCTGTGTAGTAAAAGAGTGCGGATACTAGACTGGCCTGCCTGCAGTCCAGACCTGTCTCCCATTGAAAATGTGTGGTGCATTATGCAGCGCAAAATACGGAGACCCCGGACTGTTGAGCAAGAATCAAGCAAGAATGTGAAAGAATTCCACCTATAAAGGGTGGTGATGGCCTAGTGGTCTAGTGCCTTGAGATTACTTTTAGCTTTGAAAGGCGCTTTATAAATACAATTTATTTTTATTATTATTATTAGTTGTACGCCTTCCAAACAAAACACTAGAAGGTCGGGAGTTCAATACCAGGCTGCAACCATTGTACCCCTGAGCAAGGTACTTAACCCTGAGTTGCTCCAGGGAGACTGTCCCTGTACTTATTTCAATGTAAGTCGCTCTGGATAAGAGCGTCTGCTAAATGACCTGTAATGTAATGTAATAAAGCTTCAACACTTAGTGTCAAATTCAAAATGAGTGAATATTTGTAAAAAAAAACATCAGTTTGAACATTACATCTCTTGTCTTTGTAGTGTATTCTATTGAATATAGGTCGAAAAGGATTTGCAAATTATTGTATTCTGTTTTTATTTACGTTTTACACAACGTCCCAACTTCATTGGAATTGGGGTTTGAAGTTCAAACTCTCTGAGGGCATCAAATGGTTCACCAGGGAGTTTAGCTTGTGTACCTCAGTCTCACTAAACAAGACAAGCTCTTCATGCTTTTGTTGCCAGCTTTTCAAGGGGCCACAGTAACCGAACAAGGTTGTCACTTGGCAGGTGGCCAGTCAAGTTGTCAAACAATGCTTGGCAAAACTGAGGGTCAATGACTTTCCCTGCTCTCTCACCAATGATGCTCACACCTTTAAACAGGCCAGCGAAGATGCCCTGTTGAGCCTTTGCTTTTGATTTTCCACCCTGCATTTTCATTGCAGTTAGAACTTACATTTTCTCTTGGATGTAGAGGTTACTGTACTTTTTCAGAATGAGATTTGTCTTAACTTGAGCTCTTCCAAGCTGCTCTCACTGTGAACTGTGCAGTTTTGTTGGACGATGAAACATGCTGTATATCTTTAAAATGAACACTTCAAAATGATTGCAGCCAGACACAGATTTCAATGACCCATGTACAGATCACTCCAATCAGTGAGCTAAGCAGTGAATGGCATTCACATTGGAAGTCACGTTTAAAAATGATTCCATTTTTTTTAGGTCGTCAAAACTGCAGCTCCATCAGCTGCAATACTAATGAGATTTCTGTGCATAAAAAATCAACATTAAAGTCGACCTTCTGTACACTTCTTCACTTCGCTTCAGTGCCCTCTATTCATTCAACCAGATGTAGAAATCTTTTGTCGACATTACCATCTCCATTTAAATCTGATAGATATGATCATGTATGCAAGACCAAACCACATGCTCCCATCAGTTGTTAATGCACAAGTTCTTTTATTTTATATTTGACACCACTTTCACATTGTGTTCCACAATTTCAGCACAGGACTGCTTTTTTTACAGCTAGTTCCCACGACTCCATCGATCAGAAAAGTGCCTTCCAGTTACTTTGTCTGACATAAACAAAGTCTTTGCATCTCTGCATGAGCTGCATCCCACATTACCATCATACACCTACAGCCAATGGTTCCTGTCCTAGCCATGCCACTGCTCTCTTGTCCAGCAATCAGGTGTTTGTTGTCTTGTCTTCTCTGGTGAATCATGTATAAAGGTGGAATATTTGGTGGTGTCATGTTCTGGCTTTAGTTTGTTGTTGGGATGAGCAAGGCCCCTACTTGTTGTTGCGTTATCGGGGTGTGTGTGTGTGTGTGTGTGTGTGTGTGTGTGTGTGTGTGTGTGTGTGTGTGTGTGTGTGTGTGTGTGTGTGTGAGGGCGCTGACGTTCCTTTCCCACTTCGACAGGTCCAAGTTGAAGGATATTGCTTTTATTTTTCAACCCTGTTATTATTTTAAAGGCCTGAGCACCAAACAGTGCTAGGACGCTATTGAAATGCAAGGTAATTATTTTGTCCCTGGATTTACATAAGACCTAATAATAGTTATATTTATTAGTCGTTGTATCAGTATTGGAGAACGTGGCTCTCTGGTTGTAGAAACAGATTAATAGTGTCTGCATAATTCAAGAGGACAGCATGCAGTCTGCTAATGATGATAAAAGCCTTGTCCGTTGGTCTGTTGTGTTCATGTACAATCACACACCCACACAGCTAAACACACACACGGCACATACATGAACATATACCACATGCTTCACTTTGACACATCCACTTTTAGAAAGCAATATGTGGTGTAATTAGGCTGGGGGTGAGTCATCATACCAATTGAATCTATTGAGACTCTAATATGAAACTCATCATCATCGTCTGCAAGGCCACAGGATAATTAGCATGACAAGTCCATGTTCTCTCAG
Source organism: Cottoperca gobio (assembly GCF_900634415.1). Taxonomy (NCBI): domain Eukaryota; kingdom Metazoa; phylum Chordata; class Actinopteri; order Perciformes; family Bovichtidae; genus Cottoperca; species Cottoperca gobio. The sequence continues at coordinate 1,116,303 of NC_041359.1, forward strand.
ACAACTGACTGGGACGTTCTCCACAACACCAGTGACACCATACCAAGAACGGTATTATCATACCAGCAAGGATGGCACGGTGAGGAAATGTTCCAATCGTTTAATAAACTTGTGACAACATATTTTGATGTTTAATGTTGGATGGATGTGTGGCAGGCCTCTCACGTCAAACCTTTGCACTCAGCGCTGCATTAGCTTTTGCTGCTCAAACAAACTCTTAGGTAAATTTCACTCAAGCCTTTTGGAGTTGAGAAGAAAATGTGCATCCATATTGTGTGTTATTTGCCGATATAACAACATTGCTCTTTATTCCACTTGGTACAACAGGGATTTACAGGGGAGGCCACAACTCAGAGGAACTCTACCAGGGTTACACTTCTCTCAGTAAATTTAAAGCCAAATTATAAACAAGTATAAAAGCTACCTGACTCTATAAATCTAACTGGCTTTTGAACTGTACACACCTCCCCTCTTTATAATGTGCATAACATACAATGTAAGTAATATACTGCTGTGCGTACAGTACATTCTCAAATAAAAGCTGGATGGTGGAATTACCTATACTATTTTAGCTTAATGGTGATTAAAAAAACTGCAAGTTAAAACTGACTGGAACAGAATTTCTTAAAAAAAATAAAAAGAGTGGAGCAGATGTCATGAACCGGAACAGGTGCAAACGGAGGAATTGTTGAGTTGGCATTAAGAGCAAATTAAAACCGATAATGTAGACATGCAGCAAAGGTCAGCAGGTCAGATTTGACCGGTCTCACAGTCTGGTTGCATTTTGGTTTCCTGTTTTATTTTTAAATGTTCACTCCCCCTTGTCTCATGTCTAGCTGTACTTCCTGTCTGTGTGTCCCCCTCCCTTCCTGATTGTTAATGTGTTCCTCCTGTGTCTATTTACCCTGGCCTTGTGTCTTTGTCTTTCTCCCCCAGCTCTGTCTTGTTCCCTCATTTGGTGTCTGTGTATATATCTCTGTCTGCCCCAGTGTGCCTTGTCGGATCGTCTTTCATGTTACCTGCCCGTGGTTACCTGCCCGTGGTTACCTGCCCGTGGTTACCTGCCCGTGCTTCCTTGTGTCTACACCGTGTCTGCCCCGTGTCTACCCCGTGTCTACCTGGTTTTTCTGTTTCACTATTACTTTCTATTTTTGTATAGTCCTTGTTTCATTTAAAGCTCACTTTTTGTTATACACTTGGTCTGTTTTCTGCATTTGGGTCCTCGCTTGTCCTGAACCGTAACAAAGTTAAAGTGCTTTAGATTAACTGAACAAAAGACCATGAAGCAGGATGGTCAGGAGTCCAGAGAGCAGAAGACTAACTGACACAAAGGCATATTTTCAAACTGTCTGTGCCTCTATATACTGATGACTCCTTGGAGTAATCCCTGATCTGTCAATGCTAGATTAGTGAAATCTATCTGAATTGAAAGCTCTACACTTTGTTATATGGCATCAACAGCTCAAGAAACTTCTCACAGAAGGTACATTTAATGCCACTGAATGGGAAAAGTACAGTATGTTTTGGCATTAAACGCTTGATGGCCAGTGAGGAGAAGTTTGTTGCAGTCCAACTTTTGACAGAATGACTTGCTAGCATCTGATCCTGTGCCAGTAATGAGTGGGTGGTCTGTTTTAAAGATGTCTTTGTACAGCTTCCATACACTCGCAATCACCATGTCATTGCAGTGAGAAAAGGTTTGAGAAAAGTACAGATATTTATTTGAAACATGAAACATTTAAAAGCATACATGTGGTTTTGCAGTTTCTTTATTTCTGATTTGTTTAATTTGTCCACCCGTATTTCCTGGTGTTTCCAGGTGCCCTGTGTAGTATACAGTAGCTGTAGTTTTTACGCAATGCCGCATATCGTTAGAAAGCCTCGAATCTCGTCTATTTAGTGAGACAAACTGTTTTGAGATCAAAATCACAACAGCAAGTACAGTAGGCATCTCACACAAGCAAGCAAACTCACAAACAAACCCATAACTTTGAGCCAACTCACCTATGAAGTCTCTTCAGTGTCCTGTAGTCAGTAATAATAAATAAACACTTCCTGGCTCATTGTAGAGGTCCACACGATCGTTTCCAGTAAAAATATATCCATCTTGAACATCGTCACATTGATAAAAGCCCATGAACAGCTGTTGCAATCTTTGAAATCAGCTGATCGATTTGTGAGATACTTTCTTTCACACAGAAAATGTTACTCCCGCTGCACACACAGCCGAACGGCTGCTGGCCGCGTGAAGGGCGGACATTAGGCGTTCGAGTGACACTTCATTTGAGCCAATCGGAGCTTCCATTAGATTTCTACAGCCATCAAAGCCAATCAGTGTCAACTTGATAAGGAAGTGCCAGCCCTCTTCTTTTGTTTACAGACAAAGCCAGCTGCAGACCAGACTCTCGGGGACTAACTTATGGTGTAGCCAATGAACTGCTCGACCTTTAGACATGTGACACTCTTGGTTTTATTTTTTTAAATTGTATTTCTTTCATAATTGTATTTATTAATTACAAAATACAAAAAAACCACAAATATTACAAAAAATGTGTTTGTACTTCCCTTACTTTGTGTCATTACAGTAGGCAGGGATAATTGGGTATATACTAGTTATTTATAGTGAAGGCCAATAGTTATTTATGGGTTTTTTATCAATACATATTATAATATCTCCAAATGCACAGCTTGTGAACGCCTGGTGTTATTCTTAGAACCTGTCTAATATGTTTAAGTCTTTATCCCTTTTATCTGAAATGTGGAGCTGAACTTCATAACACTTGGTGATATGTTTTTATTGTGTTTTCCAGACCATACCTACCAACTATACCCATCTTCAGGCATCTTTTTCGACAACAAACTTCAGGCGGAGTGTATTTTCTTCAAATTCAGTATATTCAGACCACTATTACTACTTGGAGTGATTAATCAATGTTTTGAAAGAATAATAAGAGAGTTATATTTTGAATGAGACCAAAATCATGCATCTGGTGCTAATAGTTGAAGAGCAGTTTATAATATACTTTGGGTATGTTGTTTGTAGATATTTTCGCATTTTCAAGTAAAGTCCCCCACCCCTCAAGAGGTTAAGAAGTGTCGCGCGCACAGTTCACAGTAAGCATTTACCACCGCCCTGTATTCATGTAAAAGCCTTCTGTGTGAGCGTGTGAATAGCAGCTCTCACCCTGATGAACACTATCTCAATCCTTTGTTGGTCTGCTGCGCAGTGTGTAATCTGGGATTACCCATCCATTTGATGTTATGTCACCAACAGGGAGCGCGAGCATGTTCCCTGCTGCAGGGGGGAGAAACTGTTAATGTCAATACTAATGTCGATGAGATTACCAGTGTCTGTGTGCTCATGCTTCATTGGATTCTTAATGCGTAGGTCAGTGGTTCCCAAACTTTTGTAGATGAACATATTTTCACACACACAAATACACATCTTTATCTTCTAAACTCCACTGGAATTTATTTTAAACATTGTAATTCATAAAACTGCAACTTCTTATTTAACAAAATAAATAAAGTGACAGATCACCCCTACAGTGGAAGTCTAACTGTGTAATACTGTGTCATTTTTACTGTGTAACAGCATTTCTGCTTTCAACATGTTTTCTCAAAATTACCTCTCTGGCTTTTAAAACTCAAGCAGCTCCCTGAGAGAAAAACTAAAAGCTGAAAACTTTCTAAGCAAAAATGACACCTTTAATCAACACATATTTTCAGTGACTGGTGTGGGCTTGCTTTGTGTTGCAGATCTTTTCAAATCGGGGTTGCAGCTGTGAGACTGCCACTCTTAGTTAATTTTCAATGTCCAGCATTGACCTGTTTTTTGTTTTTATTGAGGCCACAGCAGAAAAACTTATCTCACATAGGTAGGATGTGGCAAAAGGAAGGAGTGTGACCATAGCTCTCCTACCTAGCACTAGGTAATCCTTCTCCACTCCAAAATGCAACCAGTGTCTTAGACTTAAACTGCAGCCTCATTGTTGAATCAGATGTTTTTTTCTTAAGAAATCAACTGGTTTGTCTTTGTGCTCCGGATGTGTTATCTCCAAGTGGCGTCTTAACTTGTTCAATTTCAAACTGTCACAAGCTAGTATCTCCAGAGACAACACACTGTGGTCTCTCCTCGTTACCCACTATTGTGTCGCAAGCTAGTATCTCCAGACACAACACACTGTGGTCTCTCCTCGTTACCCACCATTGTACTGCTGAAGCTGAAGGTGATATATGCCTCATCATATTTTCTGGTCTTAACTTGCTTGGGAAGCTGGCACATTTGGTGAATATTCATCCTCTGCTTTGTGTTTAGATGGGAGCCCTGTCAAAAACATGTCCATGTTATGCTAGCAGGGCTCAAGCATGCCTCATTCATTTGCCTTGCTGCGCCCCACCTGCAATAGCTCTGCTATGAAGTAGCAGCTTGTGAGATTCCTTCTCCAGTGTTGTTGGTGGCCGCCTGCATCTTTTTTTATCCCCGCGATAGCATCACAGCCATGCAGGATGCATTCCTGAAACTTTATAGATGTGCATTTGAGATCAAAAACAAGGCCAAGTTTGACCAAAGGGGTCGTCTGAGCAAGGGGGGCGAAGGAGCCACTGCCATCCCCATTTTACGCCCCAGTCCTGATTTGGCGTCACAAAACTTTACAATTGTGTAGTTGATATCAAGATGAAGGCTGATTTTTAAGATGGGTGTGGTCCAAGTAAGGGTGTCAGAAGTAGGGGGTTAGGAAGTGGAGAAGGGGCCATTAACTGTACACCCCTGGCCCAATTTGACGTTGTGGCTGGTGTATCCCATCGCATAATGGTGAGTAGTTTTTATAATGAAAATAGTTACCAAAGTTGCCAGTTGTTGATGATCTTCCCATAGTCCCATTATGACATCCACAATGAGCACTGTCATGATGGTATGTATTTCTAATGTGGATTTGACAGCAGGGTTTTACGACCCTGTTCTTGCAGAGCCACACTGTCACCTTAAAAGAGGTTGTGGTGCATGGTGAAACAAGTCTGGTCAGCCAATGGATGTGGACAAGGCCTTTTTCAAGCATCAACAAGTATTTGAAGAGTTTATTTCAAAGAGGCACTTGTGTCAGACCTGAGTGGCCCCGACTGCTTTAATATACGATGAATGATTTCTACGATTTCTCTTTCCCTCAGTAAAGATGCCTTTCAGAAACAATCATCTTAACCCTCAGATGATTGTTTAAATGAAAGATAACTATCAGACTGCTAAGTCAAATTTATTTGACAAAGTGAATAAGCTCCTAAAATACCCACAGCTTCCAGGTGTGATGCCAGCGTGATCTCGGCCACGTGCAGGCCAGCACTCGCTGCAGCAATTGCTGGCAGATAGATAGCACCGTCTGTCTGTCTGTCTGTCTGTCTGGAGTTTTAGGTATACAAACATTTCCTGAAGGCAGAAAAGAAGAAGGATAGGTGCTACAATAGCTAACCTTTGACATGTTACAGTTTCTTTTTCACAATTGGTAACACACATTTCTCAATACTGAGCCCACTTTTTCTAAACTGATTACACAGTCAGCACAACAGAAGTAAATGTGGACAAAATGTCGGACTTTTCATTACTTTTGAACAAAATGCCTTCAATGACCACATCTTTCAAAATCCGTAGTTTTCTCACTTAAACTTAACCACCACCAAGAATCAGGGTATTTCTGTCCATTCATCAAATGTTACATTTGTTTACATTTGACTATTGTAATAACTGTTCACAACGTTAAAAACATTATGTTAAAACCATTCCCCCTCATGGAGGTGTAATGTATGAGTTGTATGTATGTAATTGATAAGTTCCCAAGTTCCCATCACCAGCTCACCAAGGTGAGCTGGTGATGGGAACTTATATCTCTATATGTGTATCTCTTTCCCTCTTTGTCTTTCAAGGTGTCTCCTGTTTCCCATCCAGATCTCCCTCTGTTCAATTCTGTATTACTCACTCCTCTTTTATTTCTTACCTTCTCTCCTTTTGGTGTCCCTTTCTCCCCCCCTTTTCTCTATCTGTCATCTTCTCCCTGGAGTGGCAGTGCTAACAGAGCGTTACATTACCAGATGCCTCTTAACATGCACAACTGGAGTGGAACGATATCTTCAGAAAAGAGAGTATAGAGCCCAGGAGTGGTTGCCCTGAGGGGAAAATGCTTCTTGAAGTGCACTACATAAGCTACCACTATGTGTAACATTATACTATTAAACATGGACTCAATATACTGCATACGATGATAATAAAAACCGTAAAACATATAACATCCATTCAGTCTGTATATATGATGACTGTGGAACCCATTAGCTCTCATAAGCTTAGTAAATGTATGCATGAGTTCAATAACAACCCATTAAAGCGTTAATGGATTCCCTGCTAATATTAATTCAACAAAATTGCAGGCCTTATACTTAATAAATGAACATTCTGCTCCGATCAACAATGTTTCTTTGTCAAAAATAAATGTATGTATTGCTAAGTAGGTAGCAATATAGCTTGTTGAGTTAGATCAATAAACTGTTTTTCACCTTTTTTGTGTTTGGGATCTTTTGAGAGGGCCTGAAATGTGATGATGCACTGGAGCCATCCTTAACATAAGCCCTCCCCTAACAATATATGTAGACTAGAGCGCAGGGTTACTATACCTACTTACCACAGCTGGTGGTGTACTGGCTATCTGACATACTGGGACAAATCCCGGTGGGCGGCTTCATCGTTGGGCTATTGGGCCGTTGGGCCGTCAAAAAATCCATTAAGGTTTTACCATCCTGCTGGCCCTATGTGTCTCTTTACCGGCTGTGTGCATGAGAGCATGCTGGGCTGATTAACCTGCGCTTATGTCATAAGCCCCGACGTAGCCTGCTCCGGAGCTACAGTCGCTGTCGCTTTGAGCGTCACAACACCTGCGAAGTGGCTCGTTTCACTATCCAAATTTGATCCATTTGGTCTAATAACATTTGGAAAGTCTAGTCAAGCTGCAAGATTGAATTATTTAAAATCTAATTATATATATACTGTATTTACTCATCATTAAAATATTGTGTGACAAACTCAGAAAACATGTGTATCACAGCCACTGGTGCTGCCTGGAACTGCTCCAAAGTGGTCAAACTACCATAACTGAGTTACAGGTGTTTTCAGAACACATTCTTGCCTCAAAGTTTGAAAACATCTTCTATGGAACAACCAGTTTGACAAAATTGTGTCTGCTTTCTATCGGGGAAAAATAAACTCAACATGAAGCACTTGCCAGGCAGAACAAGTGTTTACTAAGCAAAAGACCAACATGCCTGTTGCCTCTGCACAGTTGCTGATATGATGATCATTCAACTGTATAGTAGAATGATATTATCTTGCTGATTATGTGCGTCACAAGGTTAAAACAAATAAGGTGTTTGAAATGGGCAACGTCCAACTTTCCAACATTTGTCTTGTTTCTGTACTACAAATAAAGCACAACTGGCTTTATCTTCATTTCAATGAAACATATTTTGTTCCTTGTTTAATATGAAATGATTGTTTACATCACTTGGGATAGCTGAACGGCCTGTGATGTTAACCACAGCATGAGTGTGAATAACGACTGAGAGCCAAGTGTGTGCACAGTTTCTAATTCATTTTCTGAGAAAACCTTGTTGTTTTGTCTGAAATCTTAGATACTGCTTCTGATGGCAAGTCACATTTATTTATTCAACATAAAATCCCAAGTTTGTCTGAAAGGAATTTACGATTATGTTTAGTGTCAGACATCTTCTATCTATATACCTTAGGCTTATATATGGAAAGCTGTCACGTTGTATTGTTAGTCTGAGCACAGCATACTGTAATTTATATCCGAAAGCATTAAGGAAGCTCCAAATGGATTAGAAATGATGATTAAAATATGCACATTACCCTGACATGGTAACAATGTTGTGTCAACTGCAGGTTGAACAGTTTTAGTTCTACTTGTGTGTATGTATGTATGTATATATGTATTTTAGTAAAAGACTAATCTGAAGGAGAAACTAAAAACCAAGTGAGACAACTCACTGATGTACAGTAGGCCTATACTCACCAGCTGCACATATTTCCTTCTGACCCCCTCTTCAACAATATTTAGTCATGCACTGATGTGTTATGGATAAACTGCAGCAGAACAGCTGGATGTACTGTAGTTAATCCGAACTGTGAACTTTGACCCCCTTTATGGAAACTGTAATCTCAAACTGCTTCTTCTGCTGCAGTGGCCATGGTAACGGTTACCAGGGCTGCGGGCGGAAACAGGCCAATGGGTGTGGGGTCTTCGAGTAGGGGGGAGGTTCTTATTGGTCCTTTCATTGTCATGCTATTGTCTTTGTTGAAGGATGGTTGAGCATTCAGGGCTCTTACTGTATTTAATAATGTTTTATCATTTGTAAAAGCTCACAGCGTCCTTGTGTGTCTGTGTCTATGGTTAGCTTGTATGTTGTAACTGGGACCTCCACACAGTGAGCTCCAGGCTATCAGCACATGTAGAGAAGCAGGAGGCCAATGAAGATTGTGCAGTTTTGTAGTTAAATGTGATAGAACTTATTAATAGTGTTTCTCCAGCAGAATATTTGCCTCTCAAACACAATCTTTAACATCAGCTTGATACACTTTAGTTAGTAAGTTTTGCCTGTTTATTTAAAGCGTCACCTTTTTCCTTCATTTGTCACCCGGATCTCTGTGACACTTATTAAACTGGGCTCATATACTGTAGGGCTAGTTTTGTACTTAAGTGAACAGAACAGGTTGAACCAGCGACAGAGACAACATAGAGATCCCAGACTGAAGACAGTCAGAAGTTATGAACTGTGACGTGATTGCTTACTAAAAGTTGAATTGGTGATATGACAGTTTAGCTTAGTTAGTGAAATAACTACATACAGTAGATTTATAATTTCCACCTAATACACAGATGACCCATGCAGAACATTATCACGTTTTCTGTCAGTTACACATTCTGACACTATGAGTCACCATTGCACATACTGTTTAATACTACAGCTGTCAAGCTACATGTACAAAGCACACATTCTCCACAGACCTATACAGTTGTAATAAGAAGAACACCATCTCCTCTTGGACTATAATTCATATGCTGTCACGTTTGTGTGTTTTAACTTACATGTGTAGACATGAATGTTTTGTTACACTGCACAGCAGCAACCTGTAACCCTGTTCCTCCCAGCTCACATTATTGTTTTCAAAATGAATTTTGAACAGTGCTGAAACGTAAAACACTTTGTTAGGAGGTAAATTGGAGATTTTAGGTGCTATTGTTCTTTTATAGAAACGTATAGTGTGTTGTGTGCATTGACCCAACATGTTGGAACCAAAAGCAAAGTTCAGACAGAGTTTTGAAAAAGCTTAATTTTAGAAGTGAGTGCAGTGAGAGTTTTGAAAGTTGATCCGGGGTTTCTGCTGGTGAACTGAACCAAAAGCCGAAGACTGGAGTGTTGAGCCGGGGTTTATAAAGTGCAGGAGCTGGATTAGTGAAGGTTTGCAGGTGTGAAGCTTGTAACAGAGTGGGTGGAGGAGCCACACCTGCGCCAACACACACAGACACAGACAAAGAGAGACAGGGGACAACAGGAAACAGGGGACAACAGGAAACAGGGAGGGGGAGACACAAGAGACATGACAGACAGTATCCTTCACCTTTATCCTAGCAACATAATTAACAAGAGTAAACTACTGTAAGAAACAACCAACATGTCAATTTATTTCTTCTGAAAACATTATAAATTAGGTAATTCATGTCAACAGAAAAAAACAACAATTTATTATTATTTTAGGAAAGTTAATTTGTATATTGTGTACAATAGAAATCTGTGTGTGTCCTTCACTGACTGACAGAGTGCGCTGACCCCTTGATAGTGTGTCATACTTTAAATGGGGACCCATGGCAAACATGAACTCAATAAATAGTTCCATCTATTAAAACTGCAGCAGTGTTTTTCAGTGCATACCCCCAGGATCCCAATACATTGGTATTTAAAAAACAAATCAGACTCAGAAAACAATGCTGTGAAGTTATTAGGAACAAATTGAATGACAATGTCATGAACAATCGGACTGATAGAATAAAGCAAAGTTTTCACCTTAATAGAAGCAGAGTAGGGATTTCTCGCACAACTTCACCTTCCAAGGATCACGGAGAAGGGCTCTACTCCGAGTCTCTCACGGATGGCTGAGCTTTTCACCCTATCTCTAAGGGAGACGCCAGCCACCCGTCTGAGAAAACCCATTTCGGCCGCTTGTACCCGTGATCTCGTTCTTTCGGTCATGACCCAGCCTTCATGACCATAGGTGAGGGTAGGAACGAAGATCGACCGGTATATTGAGAGCTTTGCCTTCTGGCTCAGCTCTCTTTTCGTCACAACGGTGCGGTAAAGTGACTGTAATACCGCCCCCGCTGCTCCGATTCTCCGGTCAATCTCTCGCTCCATTGTCCCCTCACTCGCGAACAAGACCCCGAGGTACTCCTTCACTTGGGGTAATGGCTCATTCCCTACCCGGAGTAAGCAATCCACCGGTTTCCTGCTGAGAGCCATGGCCTCAGATTTGGAGGTGCTGTTCCTCATCCCAACCGCTGCACACTCGGCTGCGAACCGATCCAGTGACTGACACAGACCGATGATGCCATAAGGACCACATCATCTGCAAAGAGCAGCGATGAGATCCTCAGGTCACCGAACTGCAACCCCTCTCCTCCACGACTACGCCTCGATATCCTATCCATGAAAATCACGAACAGGATTGGTGATAAAGCGGAGCCCTGGCGGAGGCCAACATTCACGGGAAACGAGTCCGACTTACTGCCGAGTATCCGGACACAACTCTCGCTTTGGGCGTACAGGGATTGGATGGCCCTCAAAAGTGACCCCCTCACCCCATACTCCCGCAGCACCTCCCACAGTATCACCCGGGGGACCCGGTCATACGCCTTCTCCAGATCCACAAAACACATGTAGACCGGATGGGCGTACTCCCAGGCCCCCTCCAGGATCCTTGCAAGAGTAAAGAGTTGGTCTGTTGTTCCACGACCAGGACGGAATCCGCATTGTTCCTCTTCAATCAGAGGTTCGACTACCGGCCGAACCCTCCTTTCCAGTACCTTGGAGTAGACTTTACCAGGGAGGCTGAGAAGTGTGATACCCCTGTAGTTGGCACACACTCTCTGGTCCCCCTTTTTAAATAGGGGAACCACCACCCCGGTCTGCCAACCCCTAGGCACTGTCCCAGACTTCCATGCAATGTTGACGAGGCGTGTCAACCAAGACAGCCCCTCAACACCCAAAGCCTTCAGCATTTCTGGACGGATCTCATCAACCCCTGCGGCTTTGCCACTGTGGAGTTGTTTGACTACCTCAGTGACTTCCATCAGGGAAATTGACGATGATCCCCCATCAGCTTCCAGCTCTGCCTCAACCATAGAGGGCGTGTTAGTCGGATTCAGGAGTTCCTCAAAGTGCTCCTTCCACCGGCCGATAACCTTCTCAGTTGAAGTCAGCAGGGTCCCACCCTTGCTGTACACAGCTTGGATGGTTCCTCGCTTCCCCCTCCTGAGGTGCCGGATGGTTTTCCAGAAGCACCTTGGTGCCGACCGAAAGTCCTTCTCCATAGCTTCTCTGAACTTCTCCCACACCCGCTGCTTTGCCTCTGACACGGCAGAAGCTGCCGCCCTTCTAGTCCTTCGATACCCTGCAACTGTTTCCGGAGTCCTCCCGGATAACATAACCCGGAAGGACTCCTTCTTCAGTCGGACGGCTTCCCTGACCACCGGGGTCCACCACGGTGTTCGAGGGTTACCGCCCATTGAGGCACCTAAGACCTTGAGACCACAGCTCATCACCGCAGCTTCAGCAATAGAGGTTTTGAACATCGCCCACTCAGGTTCAATGCCCCCAACCTCCACAGGGATGGCTGAAAAGCTCCGCCGGAGGTGTGAGTTAAAGATCCCCAGGACAGGGGCTTCCTCCAGACGTTCCCAGTTCACCCGCACTACCCGTTTGGGTTTACCAGGTCTTATTATTATTATTATTATTATTATTATTATTATTATTATTATTATTATTATTATTATTATTATTATTATATACATATCAGTCAAGCTTTACTCAAGCTTGTAAAGGATGTCTAAACCCAAAATGTGCCTATATCATGTGGCATACTTTAAAATCACTTATATATGTACATAACATAAACATTATATACACATTGCAAATACCTTTTAAAAGCATGGAGATTCATTATTCAACCACATAAATAAGAGATTTGGAAATATTTAGAAATTCATAAAACACCACTTACTAATTAATTGAGAAGTCGTCATTAATGCCCACCGTGACATAAACCTTTGAGACAAAGTTTCCCTCTTTACCATCTCTTTGGCTGTGCATAATCACCTCTATGACTTCTGTGAAAACAAAATTTGATTGTGCATTTCATTGAATTGTCTTGCAAAAGGAGGGATTATGTCATTCGTCTTAACGCAGGTCATTCACTGAATGACGGTACAGCCAAACACTGTTGTAATGTTATGATCATTGAGATACACATTCATCAAATGTTTACAAAGTGCTTATAATGCAGAAAGGTGGTAAAAGTAAAGTGCTACAATGTCCTATGCTAGAGTTAAATCTCATAATATGTGATCCCTGCACTTACAGGCACAACTTCAGAAGTCACATAAGGTGTTGTCATCAGCTCCAGGTGAAAAGATGTGCAGATCTGTTTTATAAGCATACGAACGATTCCATCTAAAGCCATCTGTCTGTATCAGCTGGCATCAAAGTGTCACTCTAAACTATCCTTATGTATCACCAAAGTATTCAGCATAGAGCCTTTTTTTGCACTATTTAAAAAACCACCCTAAACACACAGTAACAACGAGAGCTGGATTAAAGGTCTCTGACTAGATGCTCTTCTGTCCCATTATCACATATTGAAAACATTTTAGACCATAACTTGTGTCGTATCCTGAGCACACAAATGTGTAATTTGTGATATTGGGCTATACAAATACATTTGATTTGATTTGAACTCCTGCCATTCGTACAGTTGAAGGCAAACAACTACTTCTCATGTTGCTCTTCCTCTTCCTCCATATTGCTCTCTTGTTTGTTTGTTTGGTGGCTTCAATCCATACCATCAAAGGTTGTGTGCTATCAGCCTAAGAAAACAGTTTGATGTTCATCAAGATGATTGGATTTTCCTAGAATACAAAAGGATCAATATTTACCACGAATAAAATAAAGAAATAAAGTAAGGGAATTTTACTTTTTAGGTTTTAATTGTGGTGTTCATAAATGATAATGTCCTCTCTGGCTCCTGTTTCCTACTGTCTCCTTCAGATCAGTAAGCTGCAGCTGCAAACAGTCAAAGAGCGTTTCCAGGCCTTCCTCAGCGGAGACACCCAGATCGTGGCGGATGAGGCCTTCATCAACGCTGTCCAGAGCTACTATGACGTGAGTCTGTATTATCTGTTACATTGATATTTCATTGTGTCACCAGTACACTATAATTAATAACAATTAATGTAGTTTTAGCCCTGGTATGAATCATGTTAATGGATATATATTCCCATACTGTATGTATTTTTTACTGCTGTTTTAGGCAAAACATTAACCTGGCCTTTATGTATGTGACCTCTGACCTCCTTGTAGAAAATAAAAAAATGAAGATAAACATTTATGAATAGGAAATGTCTGCAACCTTTATGTCATTTAAAATGTCTAAATGACCTTTTGCAAGCTGTAACTGTAAGTTCCGTTTGCAAGCCTCTTCTTGTTTAAAATGAATCTGTCCAAGTAGGAAAACTAATAACAGGGAGAAAAGTATCCAAACCTCAGTGGAGATAACTTGTCTTGGCTCTGATAAATGATGCAGAGCATGCACTGAGCTCCCCAGGGCAGTCTTAATAATATGCTCCCAAACGATCAGGATTCAGTGGGCCAGATCTACCAAGAATAGACGAGGGAAATAAAATGTGATGAAGGAAGAGCCAGCAGCTTCTTCTGTACTTCTCACTTCCTAACAGTCTGGATTCCACTGTTCATTTACAACTAGACATTTGACATATTTAGGCAACTCAAAGCACTTGGTTGAGGTTATGGAAAAATGGTGGTGTTGATTGAAAAACCTTTGTGACAAGATGTGTTTATAAACCCAAATCTTTCCTTAACCTTAACCAAATGTTTTTGTAGCCTAAACCTTACCACGTGTGGGAGTTGTAGATGTTATACTGAGGTCTGTCTATAAATGGGGTTTCTGTTATTTAGCCTACCCTCATTGATATCGATGTGTCACTATAGTGCAATACACTTCAACAGCCCCACAAACTACAACCCCCAAAATGATGATAAAGTTGAATAATTACCTCTCTAAAGGCCCTGTCACACATATCCATATGACAGAAACGTATGACGGCGCATAGGAAAAATTGTCAGAGTCCAAATATGTCCAACTTTTCATCGGATCGGATCAGAAAAGTGAACATATACAGATACGCATGTCTAACCTATTGATAGCGCATGACTTCCTAATACAAAATGTATCAGACGAATACCCAACGAATGCATTAGATATACAAAAATATGGCATATACAAAATATCGGCAACACGCTGGTGTACGTTTATATAAGGTAAGGCATAAGTAGTATTCGTTAAGAGCAGGTGGTGTTACGCTGGGGTGCGTTGTTGAACACTGATGTTTTGAGCATGTTCAAAATTACTGGACGTACCCGACGTGTGCTTCATAAGATATGCAGACGTTACGTGACGTTAGACATACGTGAATACGTACGTGAATATTTACCTACGTAAATACAGTATGTGAATACTTACCTACATAAATATAGTACGTAAATACCTACGTGAATACCTACGTGACTACGTTAGAGGTACGTTAGATATAGGCTACGTCGGCTCACGGTGAATCCTACAGCCAATTTATTGATAACGAGTGGATAACCTATTCCTACACTATGTTAAGATGATGCCTGACGACGGAGTAACTTATTAAACGTGTTTCTACAGTACAGCTAGCGTTCAACATTCTAGCCGTTCTCCAGCATCAGCATGACGTGAACCAAATGGCACTTTTCCAGCTCCATTGGCCAGGCGATCTGATACGTTTTGTATAAGTAAGTGATACGCTATCAATATGTTTCACATACGTATAATAATTTGTTATGTATACGTTATGTATACGTTATGTATACGTCAGCTACAACACCGTTGTAGAAAAGTTGGACATATTTGGACTCTGACAAATTATTTGCTACTTCATACACGCCGGCATGTTTCTGCCATACGGAACTGTGTGACAGGGCCGTATGTCTGGCATGTTCGGTGTATCGTCTGCGTCCTTCAAACGATCACAACTTACCCTTAATTTATATCAACCTATTGCCGATATTTCGTATGCGCCGGCATACGTTTCTGCCATACGGATATGTGTGACAGGGCCTTAAAGCACTTTCAACAAAAACTGAACATTATAACGTTCAAGGAGGATTTACTGCAGAACTGTTTTAGACGGCATTCATTTTAACTAGGTGTACCTAATAAACTGGTACCTGAGTGTATATGTCTACACAGTCATGTACAATACGTACTCTACACACAAAGCTTTGAGGGACAGGTGGGTGCCGTCACAGGCCACTGCTTTGCTGTGTCATCAGGGCTCAGCTCAGCTCCACCTACGATCCACCTTTTTGCCTATTTTTGGATTAGTGAGTCAGGCAGCGTCGTCACTGCGAAGATGGCGACGCCACAATGGGTATCTGTATGGTCCCTGTTAAATAAACTAACAGAATAAATACATATGTTTACTTAGTATATCCTCATACTTAGTATAACAGAATGTGAATTGTTACACTATTCATTCAACTCTTTAAAACTAAACTTTCGACAAATACTTTCCCATACAGTAGATACCGTCTACCACGGGGCACTGAGATTCATAACAAACCTCAAAACCCTGACGCACCACTACACCTTATATGCTCGTGTTGGATGGTCTTCCCTGACCACCCGTAGACTGAAACACTGGCACAACCTTATTTATAAAGCTATTCTGGGTGCTCTTCCACAAGACCTAAGGATCTACATTAGTAGGAAATGTAGTGGACCATATCGGCTTCGCTCCGAGGACTTGTTTCTTTTAACTGTCCCAAAAGACCGTACAGAACTTGGGAAAAGGGCTTTTAGTTACGCTAAACTGGCTCCCTGGAACCAGCTGCAGAATGAGCTGAAACTCAGAGAGCTGGTCTCTCTGAACAGACTTAAAGCAACTCTTAAAGACATTGAAGCAGACCGCTGTGTCTGTAAATGCTTTGATTAATGTTGTGATTGTGATTGTTTTTTTGTCTGTAACTGTGCTGCTGCCCATCTTGGCCAGGACTCTCTTGAAAAATAGATTTTTAATCTCAATGAGGCCTATCCTGGTAAAATAAAGGTTATAAATAAATAAATAAATAAAATCCACAAATGCTCAACAAGCCTGTTGTGAATGCACTTCATATACAGGCTTCCTCCAAGTTCTATGATGATGTTTTTAAACTCAACACAGTTCACAGATCATAATTATTTAATCACTACATGTGTTTTCTAAAAGCTTTGTTACAAAAGAAGACATTTGGAGGTTTGAGGGTGCTGTTGGACACTACAAGGGACGCTACAAGGGAGTGTATCTGTCGACTTAGTGGTGCACATTGCCTTATCAGTTAATGTGGCAGCACAAGTAAGCCAAATGAGAAAGGTGTGATATTTAACAGATGGCACAGGTTATCCCATTCAATTAAAACCCAAAACTCTCAGCTCGGCTTTAGCTAAAGGCTAAAACTGAAGCAGGCAGACCGAGAGAGGGAGAGAGATAGACAGGAATAGAAAGATAGAGGAAAACAAAGACAAAGGGTTACAAAGAGCAAGACAGTGTTGACAGCATGTGACAGGAATTGACCACCCATCAATCACAAGCTACAGTCTTTCAAGTATGAATCAGCTTTCACTCGATGCAGAAATCTTTGGTTTGTGAGAAATAGAAATAGAGGTTAGCACTTTTGACAAACAACGAAGAGAAAAAAAAATACAATATATATATATACAATAAAGAGAGATAGAAATGACGATGATATGCACAAATGCAAGCGCAGGGTACTGTACTGGTATGTATCACAAGAAATGGATGTAAAGTGCATCAGTGTTACTAAGTTACAAACAAGTGAAGTATGAATGGGAAATATGTATAAGTGTTTTAAGAGGTGCTTAGCACTGAAAGGAAGAGTGAGAGATAAGCAGCAGAGGAGGAACAACAGTAGAGTGAGATCTGATAGTAGCTGTTGTCAGTTCGAGAGCAGCAGTGCAGGCTGATGGCCATTGTGAGGATGGAACTCGTTCACTGGTGTAGCTTGGTGGCATCAGTCTGTTCCTAAATGTGTTGCTGTGTTCGTCCAGAAAGGCCTGACGTGGGTGAGAGGTATTCACCCATGATGCTTTAGCTTTAGCAGTATCCTTCTCTCAGAATCCACCCCCAAAACGGAGCCAGCCTTCCTGATGAGTTTGTTATATATAAAGTATACATAAATCAGAAATTGTTTGGTAAAAAAAACTCCAACAAATCTGTCAATTACCAAATTGATTGCAGGTCTTCCTGAAAAGTGATCGTGTGTCCCGGATGGTGCAGAGCGGCGGCTGCTCGGCCAGCGACTCTCGGGAGGTTTTTAAGAAGCATATAGAGAAGCGGGTGCGCAGCCTGCCTGAGATCGACGGCCTGAGCAAAGAGACAGTGCTGAGCTCTTGGATTGCCAAGTTTGACACCATTTACCGAGGTGAAGAGGACCTTAGGAAGCATCAGCAGAGACTGACGGCCAGCGCCGCCTCCGAACTCATCCTCAGCAAGGACCAACTGTACGAGATGTTCCAGCAGATTCTGGGCATCAAGAAGTTTGAGCACCAGCTGCTCTACAACGCCTGCCAGGTTAGTTCTCAACTGTATGTAACTTTGGATACATACGTGGAATAGGCATGTGACACATAGTTTGTCCTAACCAATCAGCTGTGGCTTATGTATCCATCCAGTGGGTGTTACTTTCAGTTCTTGTAGAAACTGTGGTGGTGGATGGTACGTGCACTGAACGTTTGTCCATCAAAGAAATATGCTGATATAAGAGTTATTTCTGCAAGTTGACTAACAGCAGTAAGTCTCTGGCACAGGCAGATGACATTCCCTTTCTTAATCCCTCCTTCAAAGCTCAGGTTGGCTTGGTGGTCAGTTTACTCAACATCAGACCATTGCAATCAATACAAAAATCAAATCGTGGACAGTGATCCAGAGGAGTAGAACCAGGCTGCTCCAATCCGATCATTTCTATCTTCTTGAGATGGAAAAGGTTATCCTCACTGACAGTTACTTAGATCACTGTAACTTTGTGATAGGTTCATTAGAGGTAGCCAAACCTTGCCTTGTAAGTCTTGAGCGCTTTCATTTTTAATTGAGAGAAACAATCCGATCATGAAGGCTCCTGACAGCTATATCTGCTGTTTTTTTAGCAAAAAAACAGACATTTTTATTTGATACAATTTCTTCATGTGCAGAATAAAATTCAATCAGAAGTAGATGTGGAGGCTCTTTCAGGGTTTGTAGCAAACTGACTGCACAGTCTCAGTCTGAGCATGGGGGAGGAACAATAAGACAGACTTCTATACGATCCACTATCTAAGTGCCAGGTATTGCAATGGAAAATGTGCTGCTTGAAGGAAAATGTGTTATTAATATATGCAGATCGCAATGATAATAACAGGGCAGAGAGCTGGGCTGTAAAAGCAGATTGATGTGGTAATAGTGTGTCCTGGTGTTGGCAGCTAGAGGCCAGCCTACAGGCACTCATCCAGTCTAATGTCAGAGCTCAGTCCATCACACAAAGAGATTCAGTATTTTTAAGCTTCGACCAGCAGCCTTTTAGATGTCTCTGTTGGTTGGTCCACAAACATGTCCCTGCCCTTTGGCAGCCACAGTTTTCAATTTGAAATTTGGCATTGAGGTCAAGTGTGTGGGTGTGGAGGTTTTTTGTTTGTGTTCATGCCAATTGGCAAAAAGGAGGTGTGGCAGTGAGAGTGACCTATAACAAAAAGGTACATAACTTCTAAACGGATTCACGTACCATGGCCAAACTTGTGAACCGTTTGTCATAGATCCTTTGAGGAGTCATCATTGCACTCAGCAGAGGTTCTTCTTCAGTGGTGTGGTCAGTCATGCCCCATAAACTTAAGCCACACATGAAACGTTTCTCAGACACTTGTGGGAGGCATCATTGCACTCGGCAGAGAGTTCCTTTTTCATTGAAGTAGTACGTGTGTGTGTGTGTGTGTGTGTGTGTGTGTGTGTGTGTGTGTGTGTGTGTGTGTGTGTGTGTGTGTGTGTGTGTGTGTGTGTGTGTGTGTGAATGCAAACATGTGTGAATGCTTGCGCATACGTGGTGGCAGCTATTACAAATTCTCGCTTGTTGTATTGTTCAAGCGCTTTAGTGTGAACCAAGATCTTTACAAAAAGGACCTGAAACGCACACGTCGTTTTAAGGCATTAACAATATTTTCAAAATCAATCAGTTTAATATGCAGACTTGGCCACAGGAAGTTTAATAGAAAGCTAAATGGAAAAGTGAATGATACACTCAAAATATAAAAGGTTTCAATAAGAGCAAATTATTATTTTCTCACATTTAATGTATTGATGAACTAATTATTACATAATTAAATTCCCATCACTAATTCCAAAGTGATTTTTAATTGATTTTCTTTGACAACAGTGCGAAAATCCAACGTTTTTAAAAACACATTATGGAATTGGGCAGAAAGAGGCAGTAAATCCTCACATTTGAGAAGCTGGGACCAGCTATTGGTTTGGGATGTTTAATGGTTCATAGATTATTATTATCATATACATGACACCATAACTTTGAGCCTCAAAGCAATACATATAGAAAAACTGATATTACACAGTTTTAACATTCAAGTTTGTTGTATAATTAATGTGACACAACAAACTGTGAAATGTATGTAGTTATAAACGGAAAAGCTTGTGGGAGGAAAAGAATCCCAGCAAGAAGATTCAAGGCTAAAATAAATGCTTTCCCTTTAGGACTACAAACTGAACTCTAACTCCTAGAATCCCCAGCTTTTCTTATAGTGTTTGTTGTTGCTATCTACACACTTCATTTGGATTTGGTCAGAAGGCATTTAATATTTCTAAAAATAAGACAAAGACAAAGTGGTTGGCAGCCAAAGAGATGTGTTACAAAAGATAGCTTTTCTAAAGTAGCAAGAAATCATATGAATAATAAGAAAACATTGACTGCTGAAAAACTGCAGATTTCTTCAGATTAAAAAAGAAAAACTCCATAGTTTAAATTACTAACTACTAATACTACTAGAAAGCCTTAAAATAAAACATAAATGCAAATGCTCAATAATAAACATATAGTTCAATTTATACTTCATTCAAAACACACAAAAAGTATTTTCTAGACATTAGTGAGTGAGTGACTGTTCAGAGAAGGCAGGGCTCATAAATAATGATTAACCAAATAATACACCACCAACCACTTTTGTTTTTATTTGCACATTAATTAAGTCATATTACATCATTTGTGGGTTGTGAGGTTTTTTCAACTTTTTAAGTTTAAGTTGAAGCATCTCCCAACGCCATCTTTGGGTACCAAAATGCAAAGTTGGCAAGTGTGGTTTAATGTCAATGGTGCGTAGTTCACTGTAGGTGTGTGTGGGAGCGTGACCCCATGACCCTGATCGTTCCCTAACAAGCATCAACGTTTATTTTTAACCTTGAAAATAGTAGTAGACAAAACAACCTATTAGCATATTAGCGTTTTCTTGAGCTTCTTCTTGATGGATCTGTTGACCATCAAGCTCAGTAGCTGTTATGATTTCATTTATAGCACCTGAGGAGTTCTTGGATGAGAGCTCTGGAAACAATTAGAAAGTAGACCTTGAGTTAGGATTATTTGCTCGTCTATTTCCAAGGGCAATAATGAGATTTGATTCGAAGTCCTAAAGTGATATGAGGAAAATCATAGTCGCTACTGAGCTCAACAACACATAAATCGCTTTCTAAATTAGTAATATGAGTATTTTAAGTAAGTACAGTAGCATTTTTGATAGAATCTTGTGGTACATCCAACAGGTGCTATTTTCTGCTTTCTCAATGTGTGTCCTAAATATATCCTATAAAGCTCTTTCCATGTCAGACTGAGGCACACAATGAAAGTGTTTTTTCTTTCCCCCTCTTGTCATGGATAATTGCCATGTCTGGAGTGACCACTCTGAAATAATGAGCAGTAAACTGAGAAATGTGTTGCTGTCCTTTGCAATACAGCTCTGAATGGAGACATGGGGGAAGGGATAAATGTAGGTATTTTTTTAATTTTTGCCGATGGCGAAAATGCCGATGTCTTCTATTTTCATTCTTAGGTCCTGATACGTATGGTTGTGTGGAAGTTCTTCTCTCTCGATCCATCCAACAGTTAAGCATTGTTCTTATTAGCCACAGGAGCCGGATCTTAGAATAAATGAAAGGAGGCAGGCTATTATTTCAAAATGTTGTATCTTTCAACATATTTTAGTAAGACGTCTAATCTGCACTTATTTGCACATTGTTGTTGCTGCTATATCCTTAAATACATAGTTTATAGATGGTATATCAAAAGTGCACTTAATCAAGCAGATCTCTTTATGCATGCTTATATCTTTCACTTTTCCAGTGTAAAAGCACTACATACTAAACACGTCCTTAGAATTACTAAGTCTGGAGTTGGAACACAACTAATAAACCTTCTTATTGTGAAACATCTGCAGGAAGTGTGAAGTTTAATTAACAACATTACATTAGATTAGATGTCATTTAGACTCACAGTAAACTAACTACAGTGACAGTCCTACTCGAGCACCTCGGGGCTAAGTGCCTTGCTCAGGGTGGCAGCCCTGCTATTGAAATCATAACTTTCAAGTGTTCTATTTGGAAGCCAGACCACTAGTCCACTAGACCACTAGACCACTAGACCACTATAACACTATAACACTAGACCACTATAACACTAGACCACTAGACCACTAGACCATCAGCAGGGAAACAGTAGTTCTGTTAAAAAGAGCAGCATTGGAGACTCTTCGTCATGACATGTTATAATGTTGAACTGATTGTTGAACTTTGACAATGTATTGATTGAATTAACCATGTGACCATGTGCCATGTACACTATTTCCCTGTATACCCCGTGTTCCCCCAGACTTTGATTAGGATGGACCTTCATTGACAGCCTGCATATAAGTGTGACCCATTTGAACCACAACCTAAGCTAAAATAATTCCGCTCAAACTTAACTAAAGTACAGATTTATATTCATAGTACTGTTTTGCAGGTTTTATTAGTGATGTGTCGTGTCGAGGCATCGAAGCGTGTGTCGAGTAATCACGGAAGATTTTTGTGAGGCGCGTATCGAGGCTTGTGTCGATGACGTATGTGATGAAGCCTCGTGGGTTTGGCGTGCGATTGGAAATATAAGGGGGAGCGAACCGCAATTGAGCCCCCTCATAATACACTTTATATAACTGCAAATTAGTGGGTTGTTGTTGTTGTAGTATGCATTGTTGCTGTTGAGTTGTTGGTATTGCGTTTGTATTGGATCATTATGGAGCCAGCCAACTAGTGAAACAATTGTTATGCACGCCAGCATCATCTTCCTTGTGAGCAAGTAAAGATACCAAATTTAAATCTGTTGAAAAGATAATGTACATCCAACGTGTACATTACACATGGCGTAGCTCGTAGAGCAGGCGACCCACATTCAAATGCTTGCCGCAGCGGCCCGGGGTTCGAAACAGACCTTCTGCTATTTGCTGCATGTCATTCCCCTTCTCTCTGTCCAATCTTAAACGGCATTATCATTTAAGGCGTAAAAAGCCCACATTGTTTTCCAATGCAACAGTGCTTTGGAAAACAATGGGCTACAGTAGTTGTGTGTATCCTCCACCACAGAAGGGAGGGGGTCCAGCCAGCAGTAGCTGTCCTTCTTTCAGAGGTCCGGATATGGTGATGGCAAATGACCAGACTGTCAAAACTTGAAACAGGTAGTCCCCCCGCCCTCAGCACTCGCTCACAGCAACATCACAACATCAGCTCCCCCAGCTGCTTCAAACACACATGGAGTGTGTCAAAATAAATGCTTGTTAGGCTTTTGTAATTAAAGTGACACAACTAAATATTTTTTGTTCAAATATTGCACAAATGAAATGACAAACATCACCAATAATTAAGTGTTTCTGCATAACAACAGCACAGGGGAGCTATCACTGCACTTCTTTCTGGTTATTACAGTCAAATCAAACACAAAATAAGATATTCATTCATTTTCATTATATATTAATTTAACTAACAAAGACTAAACCTCAGGTATTAAATGAAGATGGAGTAACTGTATCTTCCCCAGCATGTCCCTGCAGAAAAAAAGAATGAGAGAGGGAGAGAGGATATACAAAGAGGCAGGGAGTGTGAAATAGAAAGAGAGGAGGATGAGAGAGTTGAACTATTTAAACAGAGGTGGTGATTAGAAGGAGGCAGACAGGAAGGGAGGCCCAGGCATTACAACAAACAAAAACATTTCCACCAAATGAGCCCTTTCCAGTTATCAGTGCTGCAGCTAAATAGTGGCTTCTTGCTGTAGGAGCTTCACTATGTGGCTAATAACTGCCAATTATAACCCAACAGTACCAAGCAACACGTGGATAACTAATCTCACACGAGGCATATGGTTACTTTATAACAGTTCATTGGGAGTGGATCTGGCAATGATTTTTGAGACTTCAGTTCAAAAGGAAATCATTAGACAGCATGAAAAGCCCTCTGATAGCACTGACAGATGGCTTGCTGAATTAAAAGATAATATGACACAAGTAACTTCTGTACAAACATTTTTTACTAACACATGCACGTCATTTGAACAGGCTCTAAATCTAAACCCACAGCATATGAGGTAATCCTGTAATCTACATTGTGATTTTGGAAATCCCTCCTCTTAATGAGATGTTGAAACATCCTTTCACACAAGCATATGTCTTTCTTGACTCGACGTGTGTGTAACCTGGAGATAACCCTGGCTGGAACCAGCTAAGCACAGAAGCAGGTTATGGCGGCTGGAATAGGATTTGTCCCCTACTGTCATCTTTTGCCGCCTGTGGCTCTGGTGTCTTGTATGCTTTTGAAGAAGAGCCAGACAGAAAGCTCTTCCTCCCACCTTGTTTCAAAGCAACATGTTGCTGCCCTCATTAGTGCACAATGAGCCAGATGCTTAACGTCTCTATACAATACAGACATGCAGATATGGCTTATCATAGTGTACGTCTACTTTCCTAAAGGTAGAAGCATCAAAATCTCCACATCTTAATTAATTTTTTGTATTATCTTTTTCCAGTTATTCAGCTCTGCATCGCTTAAATTCCAACCAAAGGAGAAAAAGATGTATTGCAAATTTCTGACATTATGGCTAATTAAAATATGATCACGTGCATGTTTTTATGCTGTAAACCCACTACTGCAGACCTCGACATGAAGAGAACATTGCAGAGTGGTGCTCAGAGAACAACCTCCAGCTCAATGCCAGCAAAACCAAAGAGATGATTGTGGATTTTTGCAAAATGGGGGCAAATACAGACCCCGGTGTACATCAGAGGATCTTGGAGTTGGAGCAAGTGCCTGGGAATCAGCATTTAAAAAAACTTGAAATTGTCATCACACATCTCCAACCTGGTTAAGAAAGATTAGATATGGCTATATTTTTTTAAAGAAATAAAGGAAGAGTTTTTAAAATAGAAAGCATTCTGACTCGAGACATTACAAACTGGCATGTTTAGTGCCCAGGACAGGAGGGCTCTGCAGTGGGTGATTAAAATGGCAAAGAACATCATTGGTCCAAGAGCATCAGTGATATCTGTGGAGTGAGGTTCCTGTGAAGGTCGGGAAGGGAGGTGCCATGCAATAAAGGCCCTGTGTTGGGGTGACACCTCAGCTCTTTTTGTTCTTTCTCCATTGTCCTCATGTGGAGTGGAGGCCTGTAACTGTCACGCAGTGGAAGAGGTGAGGACCCAAAAGCAGAATGCAGGACGAGGGTTTAACAAAAAGCGAGCTTTATTAAAATAAAGCCGAATCTACAATACACAAACCAATCAGGGGTAGAGCAGGACACGACGTAACATCAATGAAAAATGATCCAACAAGGCACACTGGGGCAGACAGGGATATATACACAGACACCAAACGAGGGAACAGGACACAGCTGGGGGGAGAAACGGGGCAAACAAGGCCAGAAAACAAAACTGGAAGGGGAAGTCCGTGCAGGAAGTCGGGGGAGGCCAGCGAGACAGGGCTGGAGGCCGGTGAAGCGGGCAGGACTGCCCTGGAGGCGGACAGGGCGGCCGGAGCCACTCTGGAGGCAGCCACGGTCACTCTGGAGGCCGGGCCGGAGGTGGGCGAAGTTGCTCTGTAGGCTGGCGGAGAGGCCGGGCTGCAGGCTGGCGAAGACGCTCTGGAGGCCGGCGGGGCGGCCAGGCTGGATGCGGGCGGAGTGGCTCGGGGGCCCAGCGGAGAGGCCGGGCGGAGCCGCTCAGGAGGCCGGGAGAAGTAGCTCTGGAGGCCGGCCTGGAGGCGGGTGAAGTCGCTCTGGAGGCTGGCGGAGCCACTCTGGAGGCCGGTGGAGAGGCCGGGCTGGATGCGGGTGGAGTCGCTCTTGAGGCTGGTGGAGAGGCCGGGCTGGGACTGGGGTCACGAGAAGCGAGGAGAGCGCAGGGACTAGGGTCACGAGAGGCGAGGAGAGTGCAGGGACCTCAAGAGGCGAGGGGAGCTCTGGGAATGGGGTCTCAAGAGGCAGCAGGGGGACAGCCGGGGTCTCGAAAGCAGGCAGGGGAACAGCCGGGGTCTCGGGAGGCGAAGGGAGCACAGGGGCTGAGGTCTCGAGAGTCGAGGGGAGCACAGGGGATGTCCGGCAGCGGGAGTCCGCGGAGGTCCGGTAGCAGGAACGGGAGTCTGCGGAGGTCCGGCAGCGGGAACGGGGGTCTGCAAAGGTCCGGAAGCGGAAACGGGGGTCTGCGGAGGTCCAGCAGCAAGAACAGGGTTCTGCGGATGTCGGGCAGCGGGAGTCCGCGGAGGTCCGGTAGCAGGTACGGGATTCTGCGGAGGTCCAGAAGCAGGAACGGGGATCTGCGGAGGTCCGGCAGCAAGAACGGGGTTCTGCAGAGGTCCAGCAGCGGGAACAGGAGTCCGCGGAGGTCCGGCAACGAGAACGGGAGTCCGCTGAGGTCAGGCAGCAAGAACAGAGGTCTGTTGAGATCCGGCAGCAAGAACGGGGTTCTGCGGATGTCCAGCAGCGGGAGTCCGCGGAGGTCTGGTAGCAGGAATGGGAGTCTGCGGAGGTCCAGAAGCAGAAACGGGGGTCTGCGGAGGTCCGGCAGCGAGAACGGGGGTCTGCGGATGTCCGGCAGCGGGAGTCCGCAGAGGTCCGGTAGCAGGAACGGGAGTCTGCGGAGGTCCAGAACCAGGAACGGGGATCTCCGGAGGTCCGGCAGCAAGAACGGGGTTCTGCGGAGGTCCAGCAGCGGGAACAGGAGTCCGCGGAGGTCCGGCAGCGAGAACGGGAGTCCGCTGAGGTCAGGCAGCAAGAACAGAGGTCTGCGGAGGTCCGGCAGCAAGAAAGGGGTTCTGCGGATGTCCAGCAGGCCAGGGTAAATAGACACAGGAGGAACACATTACCAATCAGGAAAGGAGGGAAAACACACAGACAGGAAGTACAAGTAGACATGACACAAGGGGAGTGAACATTTAAAAATAAAACAGGAAATTAAAGTGCAACCAGACTGTGACAGGTAGAATGACACAATTGCTTTGTCTACTAGAGGAAGAAGAAGCAGGTACTGCAACGGCCAAGGTCTGTTCAAAAGCTCAACTTTTGCACCTCAGCCAAGTACATACATGTGTATAAAACAGCTGAATAGATGCATACATCTGTTTTTATCATCAGACTGAGACCTGTAACTGGTTTGTGATTAATCCTAAATTCTGACAGCTGCTGAAAGTTATTCTGTCAATTGTGCTGTTTTCTGTGTGTGGTGTGATAAACAACCTACATAAACATAAACAGTATATAGTATAGTGTTTATGAGCGTAGCTACACTGCTTCTGGACATTGTCATGTAAATACATTTGTTTAATTCAGCTCAGGAAATAGATTAACACTAACAATAACAGATCAAATGACCATACATGTGCCTGTATGTCATGTTGGTTGTACCGTTTGTTCAAACAGGCCAGTGAACGTCCGAGAGCAGCAGATAAGATGATTGTTTTCTAACAACTGCACACATCATATAAGGAGCAGTGGGGTCAAAAAGCGAGGCACATCTCTTTTGATGAATGTGCCATTGGCAGTAATGATGGCCGGAACCGAGAGACAAATTGAATTGCAGGCCAACGCAGCGGATATGTAGTGAGAGAAGAACAGAGTGGGTGCTCTTTCCTTTTATCAGATGGGTTTCAGCCATTAGAGCTGCGGTGGAGTCAGCAGACACTGAAAGCATCTAACTGGTCACAAAAGACTGGAGACAACACAGGAGCATGATGAGTGGTGACCTCCTGACTTTTCATCCAGCACCATCATCAGGTTGGTTGGTCACTTGCTTTTAAAGCCAAAGAAAATGTGACCTCAACTTTTATGTTGACATGTTTATAAAGGCCGGAATATCACAACTCAAATACATGAGATGGATTCACCATTCAGGAAACAAACTGTTCCCTAATTTCTGTTTTATTTCATTATCATTTAATATCTTTCCGAATTTTGTCAGCCCCTAGGAAGTACGTACAAATGTGACAACAAAGTATGTAAAACATGTACTTGTCGGCAGGCAGTTTCTACTTTATTTTTTTCTAAGGTAGGTTAACAAATCTGTCCAACAAAAAAGTATCGAAACCACAACTGCACTGTGAGACAGCTGTCCTGAGGGGGGGACAGGAGTCTGTGAACCTTTGCTTAATTACATTTAGAGTCAAGATGCAGTATCAAAGGCTGTGCCCTTTAGTCTGCATTTTTTCAACGGCATTTCCCATTTGTCTGAGTGAGCCTGCCAGTATCTGCAGTTTTCCACAGCTTTTTCCACTTTCTACCTTATACTTAAGTTTTCTTTTCTCATTCTGTCTGTCTGTGTTAATTATCTCACAGCTTGCTGTTCATGAAAGCTAATTAAGCTGTAGGACATGTACTGTGGTTGATAATCCAGCACAAGCGCACAGTGTTGCTGTGAAACACTTGAATTACCTGAGCAAACGCTCTGATAAAAACCTGCAACTGTGCTTCATCCAACACTTGTTGCTGTCCTGGTCAGGTGGAGACTGAGAACATTTTGAAGTACATCTCAAGGGTTAAGTATGTGTGTGTGTGTGTGTGTGTGTGTGTGTGTGTGTGTGTGTGTGTGTGTGTGTGTGTGTGTGTGTGTGTGTGTGTGTGTGTGTGTGTGTGTGTGTGTGAGAGAGATACAATGTGTACTGATGACATATACCTCAAATTCTCATTTGTGAAACACTGGCTGTACACACGTGAGCGCTGGACACACACATACACATGCAAACACTCCCCAGTGCCCTTTATTCTCTTGTATGTGGTGTCCATGGCAACTGTACACAGCGGCTACCGCTCCCCCCCTCCTTCATCCCTTGCCATGCCAACACTTGTGCCCTTATCAGAATTAAGGGCGAGTGATTGCTTTTCATTAATGGTTGGGCCAGGTATGGTATCATCTGCCCAACATAACGTAAGTAGTCAACAAACTATCTATGTATACTTAAAGTCGCTAGATTTACCTTTTATATTTGTGGGTTTAGATGTAATTCCACAAGAAGCTCTCACACAGTTCACATAAAATACATGACAGAAATGTAGTAGTGATATTCTAAATTAGAATTCAGTATCAATATCAGACCATTTAATAAATATGTAGATGTGTTTTCTGTGTCATCAGTTTAGTTTAGTGTAGTTTCACATTAATGAAGATACACAATACATACAGTACAAAAGGAACAAAGCAGTAATCACAGTGCAGGAGAGAAGGAAGCCTGAACGGCTTATTCAGAGTCCTCCCCTACTGAAACAAATAAAAAAGGACATTATTACTCATTATAGACAAAACACAACAAACAAAAGAATACGCACAAACAAAGAACCCATAGCACAGATTACAGACACAGCTACTGTGTGCGATACATGCAATTTCATGCATTGCATTTCTCAACTAATTGGATACAGTCAGTGACAGCTCAGGTTTAATTTTGATTGAACTCATATTTGACACATGTCATTGCACATATGAATATCAACAGCATAGTTATTTATGTCAACCATAAGGAGTTAGAGCCCTGTGGGATTTGGATTAATCCAATCTGTCATATAGAGGGAAGGATTACACACACACACACACACACACACACACACACACACACACACACACACACACACACACACACACACACACACACACACACACTTGTTTTGGCTACCACACAAACACTATTCCAGCCAATCAGCAGCAGGGGGCGTTCAGCTCAGCTCAGTTTTTATATATAAAGATAAACAGCTCCTAACACTAACTATCTTTGTCTGATGAGGATTGCAGATGCTGCTTTATCCAACGCCTGTTCTAAATGTGTATATTTATACAATTTTTTTAAAAACTAAAAAAACAATTTATTATTATTATTATCCCTAATAGCCATAGCTCTCAGCAGATATGTCACCCTTCCCCTTAACTCTACGGAGTGTATATAGCATCTTTCACTTATTTTTTTTAAAGCCCATACACTCCAGTCTCATCAAACTCATTTCCAGCAGCAACAGCTGGCAGCTTTCGATAAACCCACTATCCACTCAGAGGCAAACAGGCAGACAACGCTAGAGAGGAGCTGGTGAACATAGTGGAGCATACAGCAGCCGAAGAGCTGGATACAGGAGAGAAAACCAGAGCTAAAGGAAGAAATATTGAACTTACATGGTGGCTGAGAAACAAAAACAAAGGAATACTAATTTAGCTCTGTGTCGGGATGTAATCACAGCCACCTGTTTACTCACATGTTTGACAGATTAACTTCACAAGCTGATAATATGTTGAAGTTGTGTTTACAGATGGGGTGCATATGTTGGTCCGTCATACATGTAGGTTTCGTGAAGTTTGTTCCTTTCTGTATGCATGTTTTATATGATCAATACAACTGCAATTACCAAAAAGAGAGTGAAGCAGTTCAAGCCTTTCAGTACACAACATGATGCAGCATCAGGACAGCTCACACAGGAGACTTGATGTATCAGTGGCTGCTATTCAGGATTAATACATTACTTTGTACATATCTTTTTCATTCAAAGCTAAATCAACAGCAAAGGATACAAAAACACAAACACTGTTACTGTTGAGCAATACACTGTACAGGCAGACAGGGAGGGATGAGGTATTGCAAAAGAAAAGGGATCCAGGTAGCATGTGGACAGGCATCATTTGAGAATAGAAGAGGATGGAGAGCAGCTTGGAGGAGTTGTTATTCATTGGGTGAAGAGGCCAGGTGCAAAGGCTGTACAGAGAGACTGAAGGAGGGAGGCAGACAGACCCTGGACTGTAACATATGCAGGGACCAAAGGTTGACTTAATATAGTCAAACAGAGGAACATTTTGTGTGTGTGTGTGTGTGTGTGTGTGTGTGTGTTGTGTGCGTGTGTGTGTGCGTGTGTGTGTGCGTGTGTTGTGTGTGTGTGTGTGTGTGTGTGTGTGTGCGTGCGTGTGTGTGTGTGTGTGTTGTGTGTGTGTGTGTGTTTGTAAGTGTGTGTGTGTGTGTGTGTGTCAGAAGACAGACAGAAGTAGTTGTGTGAAGACAACAAAAGATAACAAAAGAAAGCTTCAGAGAGGAATTTAAACCCTACTTTCACATGTCCAGAATATTAAATATATCACTAATGCTAATGTTTGGTTTGCTTTAAACCCTAACGCCACTTGTCTAGGTTTTGGAAAAGTATTTATTTGTAGAGTAGTGTTATAACACCTAATAAATTTAGACTCTACCGATTCCTGCTGCAAAATGCTCCCCAAGCGTTGCACTATGCAGAAGTTGCCCCGCAAGGTCAATGACAGCAACACATATTCACATGTGCGAAGATGAAAGTTGGTATTTTTCCTTGAAAAAGATTAAAAGCAAGATTAAATTGATGAATTGATTATCCAAATAAAATTATATAAAATAATATTCTGTCGATAGACTAATCGATGAATCGTTGCATCTCTATTTTCAACTCTTCGTCCAACAACATTGTTTCTAGAGGCAGCAGGCCGCTGCTGAGAAGAAGCCGTGCTAAAGCAGTGCACACCTTCTGCTCAGCCCCACACAGCTGCTGAACATCGGGGAGCTTTTAGCAGCTTAAGAGACAGATCTTTTTCTAAGAGCCTAAAGGAGAGTGAATATTAGACTTTCACCAGGTGGACACATCATGCTGTTGACTTTCCACAGCACACACACAGCACACACAGACACACACACACACTCACACTACCCTTAGCCTGTTCCAGCTCCCTCCTAGGGGGGAGAGCGCCTGATGAATTACACATGGTTATCAGATTGATTGCTGCTCTCTCGCTGTATGCTCTCTGTAAGCAGCAGGGCTTCTTTCGGCAGCAATAATATCCCCCAGAGAGCATTCTTCACTGTGATTATGTAATAAGCGAGCTTGTTGGACACACACAAATCTAAATAAATTTACGCTGCGCTACACAAGATTTTTTTTTTGTGACATTAACACTACTAAACATACAATTATTTGAAATATTCACATGGCCACTAAATCCCTCCTGTCCTTAGAAATACATTTTATTATAAAAAACAACATTTTATTGTGTATTCTATAAATGTTGTATATCTGTCTAACTCCGCCTGTGCTTACCTGAGCAGGTGCTGAGCTCTATTTTCTATATTTTCATTTTTATATGCAACCTTGTTGTCATGGACCCCAGACTCTTTTAAGCACAACAAATAAAACAGAAATCAATGCTCCAGCACTACTAGTGACTACAAACACGACCGACTACCTTTTAAACACAAACAAACATGTTAATCTTTAAGCTTTTAGGAGCAAATTTAGAACATAAAACAAATGAAAAATGTGCAGGTATATTTGGCATATGTTTTAAAAATATGTTGACAATGACATTTGTGAGCGCTGTGCAGATTATTTAATAACAAATGTTGGCTAGCCCAATTAATTTTATTTAGCTCATGGAAAATATGTTAATAAATAACAAAAGGTGGCAAAAAAAATGTTTACTTACATATCTTTACATATATCCTGTTATGACTATTATAGATTACATGTGAAATCTTTTTCAATGCACTGAAGGCAGTGACAGCAGCTGGATGTGTGATTGTGATGGTGGAGTTTCCTCTTAGTTTTCTGTTCTGTTCTTTTCTTTTTCTTACTCTCATTCAATTTCTTTGATTTCTTCAACTGCAACTCATTGTTATCAGGTTGTCCCAAAAAGTCGCTTAAGACTCTTCAGTTGATCCAAAATGCAGCGGCACGTGTATTGACAAGAACAAGGAAACGGGATCATATTACTCCTGTATTAGCTGCTCTGCACTGGCTCCCGGTAAAATACAGAATAGAATTCAAAATCCTTCTCCTGACTTACAAATCAATTAAAGGTCAGGCTCCAGCATATCTTAAAGATCTCATAGTACCTTATAAACGAACTAGAGCATTACGCTCCCAGACTGCAGGGTTACTTGTGGTTCCTAGAGTCTCTAAGAGTACAATGGGAGCCAGAGCCTTCAGCTATCAAGCTCCTCTCCAGTGGAACCAGCTTCCAGTTTGTGTTCGGGAGGCAGACACACTCTCCACATTTAAGAGTAGGCTAAAGACTTTCCTTTTTGATAAAGCTTATAGTTAGGGCTGGCTCAGGTTTGCCCTGGATCAGCCCCTAGTTATGCTGCTATAGGCTTAGACTGCCGGGGGACACCTCCCTGCTCTCTTCCTTCTCTTCCTCTCTCCTCCCCTCCCTCTCTCTTCTTCTCCCTCTCTATCTGTATGCATTTATGTAAATGTATGTTACTAACTCACCATCCGGGGTATCATCCCCGGAGTGTCTGTCTCTCATGTGGCAGGTTGCCACTGATAAAGTTTACGTCAGGATCATGAATCGTGACAGCGCCTGCTGACCTGGTCCTGCTGGACACCGGGAAGCCTTATTGACATTTTCCTGGATTCATCCAAACTTTCTATTTCTTTTTTTTCTAACACAACATAATTTCTGTCAAATGTTGTATTTGTACTATGTTGTTTATCCTGTACACACGACATCTATTGCACGTCTGTCCGTCCTGGGAGGGGGATCCCTCCTCAGTTGCTCTCCCTGAGGTTTCTTCCATTTTTTCCCCTTTAATTTTGGGGTTTCTTTTAGGAAGTTTTTCCTTGTGCGATGCGAGGGTCTAAGGACAGAGGATGTTGTAACCTGTACAGTCTGTAAAGCACACTGAGACAAATGTATAATTTGTGATATTGGGCTATACAAATAAATTTGATTTGATTTGATTTGATTTATTTTGAAGAACATTTTGGAAGTAATTACACTTTGGTTTTGGTAAAGTCTATAAGTCAGAGATGAAAGTGTGTAAAGTGTAAAGACATATTTCTCAAGCAACAAGGTTGATACAGTACAGCGACTTTACCTCCCTCAGATGTCATCATCACCTTACTTTAACTCCAGTTGTTCCTGTTGTTATAGTTTTTTTTGCCATTATTGTTATTATATTAAAGAGTATTATTTAAGAACATATATTGTTGTGGTTGGGCATGTAAAGTACACTGTGTATCTGTGTGTGTTTCCCCAGCTTGACAACCCTGATGAGCAGGCAGCTCAGATCAGAAGAGAGCTGGATGGACGGCTGCAAATGGCAGACCAGATAGCTCGGGTAAGGGCAGACGTAACCAACTATATGCAAGAATACTGATTACTGAATATCAAGCAGAATATTCAGGTTAAAGATTGGGTAGAGTAAACTACATTTTACTACTGAAAAACCCAGACCACTGTTGCTGTCGTGGAAAAAGTCTTCCCTCCGGGCCAGAGGTGAAGTCTGGAACTCACTTTAACACTTTAAATCTAATAAACTACAGAAGTTCTGGTGGTCTTACAAGTTATAACAGATTCAAAAGAAATTCACTGGAGAAGAGCAAAGTCAGATACCAAAGAGTTTATTTGTCTAAAAGTACAGATCAAAACTCTGAGGACACATCGGCTGAGTTCTGAGACTTAATGATCTGTACTCCCTTCTTATACTTCAGTTCACATTCTACGACGAGGATGAGGCTAAAAGGTCGTCCATTTCACGCCGTCTTGTTCTCCTTGTTTCCTCTTCATTCTTTGAATTATCACCTGAGTCAAACTAAAATTCCCTGACATAAAGCCATGGGGTCATGGGGTCATGGGGGTCGTAAGCATAGTTTAGGTCAGTCGTGCCCTTTCCACAGGCGCATGTCGCTCCTTATCTCCTCCTAGAGATGCTAAGGGTCTCATGAATCAGTTTATCTTATGGCTTAACTTGGGAGGCCTTCTTTTCACTCTTCCAAGCGCAGCGCTGTTATTCTGGCCTTCATCCAGCTGTGACACATTTTTATCATATATGTTAGATACAAAGTACTTGCTAAATGAAAGAAGCTCGCAGCTCCAAAGTCGCTAAATCTAGTGAAGAAGTCGACAACACTGACAGCCCGTCCCTTCAGGCCTCCCTCCAAAGCCACGGCACCAAAATGATCAAAATGAACAAAAACAAAAATCAGATATGTAACAACACTGGCTATTTCTTGTCAGAGCATTTGATTTATTGATTGCTGTCGGGATATAAAGAGTATATCAACAAATAGAACACTCTCAATTGTATAAGTGTCGAGAGTTCAGAAACATCAGTACAGATTGTAATGTTGCAACATGCTGTTCTTTACAACATGTGCTATTTCCCTTGTTGTGGACATTCATGCTCATTAATTCATTGTCTGCCTTCCTGTTTTGGTCAGCATGGTGGAAGGTTTCCCAGGTTTGCATCCAGGGAGATGGAGGCCATGTTCATTGAGGAGCTGCGATCCTCAGTCAACCTGCTGATGGCCAACCTGGAGAGCATGCCGGTGTCCAAGGGAGGAGAGTTCAAGCTGCAGAAGTTGAAACGAGGTCACAACGCCTCCATCATGGACATGGGCCAGGAGGACGAGAACACGCTGTCCAAATCTGACGTGGTGCTGTCGTTCACCCTGGAGGTTTGTGGACATATTAATGATGATGAGCTACTTATTGTAGATTATTGCTTTTTGGTTTTCTGTGCCTTTAATGCTAGTACAGTTTAAGATCAGGAAAGGAGGAGAGAGGGGATGACATGCAGTATATGGGTCGCCCGCTCTACCAGGAGACCCTAACCCTGGTCTACTTTAATTGCATAAATTAAACAGTGTGATATTTGTGAGAGAGATAGTTGACATTAACAATCATTATAGGTCAGGGGTGTCAAACTCAAATACACAGTGGGCCAAAATAAAACAATCGATACAAGTCTCGGGCCGGAATGGTTCAATGTTTATTGCAAAACTTATTGAAATGAACTTATTGCACTTATTGAAACTGGAACTAACAAAGCTTATTGCCTATAAAACCAACATTAAATATTAAATAAATGAAAAATCAGTTGCATACATTTCTTATAGCTCTATCTGTAGCTTCTCCAGAGTCATTTCTAATGAAAACATTTTTCCACAGGCCAACAACAGCCAAAAAATGATTTCCTTCAAAGAAAAACCAAACATGCCCTGTGGTAGCAAGAAAAAACTGCAAATAAAAGGAAGCTCAGTTTGCTGCTCTGTGATGCACACTAGTCTAAGCCAGATACCTGGCATCTCATCTTGGATGCAAGTTCATCAATGTTTGGGGTCAGGCTCTGAGCTGAGGAAATCCTCAAGATTGAGTGAAGGTGTTCATCAGTAAGACAGTCCTGTGTGATGTTTTGTTTATTTTCATCAAAGAGAACAGTTGTTCACACAGGTATGTGCTGCTAAACATAGAGAGCATTTGGGCAGCTTGGGTACGCAGCTGGGGCATTGTGTCCGGGATGAAACGTGGAAACTGTGCAGCGCCCACAGAGTCATACGTTGCCTTGAGTGAGTCGCTACATTGAAGTTCAATCGGCTCCATTTGTATGTTGGTTGGTGCGCTTTCCACGTCAGCTGCAAATGGGTTACTGAGCAGTTCAAACCTGCGGTTTTGGGCTTCAAAGTCGGCAAATCGCCGTGTGAAGTTGCCACCAAGTATGGTGAGTTTTTCAGCAAACTGTGCACTTGGGAACACGGCGGTAGAGACCTGCTCTTTCATAGTTTTGCAGCACGGAAAATGGCTCAACTGTTCTTGCAGCATTTGCGTTTCCCACAGGCGTAGCTTGGTTTTAAAAGCCCTCACTGCAGCGTACATGTCTGTGATCACACGGCCCCACCCCTGAAGCTGCAGGTTGAGCGCATTGAAATGGCTCGTGATGTCACACAGAAACGCCACTTCACACAGAAACCTTTGATCCCGGAGCTCTGTGTCTTTCCCTTTACTTTCCATGAACTGACAGATTTCGTCACGCAACTCGAAACGTCTTTTCAGTACTTTCCCTTAGCCATCGCACCTCTGTGTGATAGGGCAAGTCACCATATTCTGAACCCAACTCCTCCAGAAAAGGTGGCGGTGATTTAAACCTTTGGCTCTTATGAAGTTGACTGCTCGTGTTATGGTGCCCATTACATGTTCCATTTTCAAGGCTTTGCAACACAACGCTTCTTGGTGTATGATGCAGTGATAAGTTGTCAGGTCACCTGCGCTGTTTTCCTCCCGCATTTTCTCCCGAATCCTGCCCACCAATCCACTCTTTTGACCGCACATCGCGGGCGCTCCATCTGTTGTCAGTCCCACAAGTTTATCCCAAGGCAGCCTCATATCATTTACACATCTGGATACCTCTTCAAATAGATATTTTCCCGTAGTTGTGCCATGCATTGATCTTAATCCAAAAAGTTCCTCTGTTACGCATAGATTTGAGTCCACTCCATGGATGAAAATGGACAGCTGGGCAGTATCAGAAGTGTTGCTGCTCTCATCCACAGCAATGGAGTATGCGTTGAATTATTTTCCTTTTCCTACCAGCTGTTGTTGTAGATTGGTGGCAAGCTCACGTACACGATCAGCAACGGTGTTTCTGCTCAGGCTCACATTTGAAAACACTTGCCTTTTATCTGGGAACACGACGTCACAAACTTTTATCATGCAGTTTTTAATAAATTCTCCCTCGGTAAAAGGCCGGCCTGATTTAGCTACCTCTGCTGCCACAATATAACTAGCTTTTACAACAGCCTCACTTTGTGATTTGGCTTTTGTGAACATAGCCTGCTGTGACACCAGACGTCTTTTCAACTCTTCTACATTCTGGAGCCTCTGTTTCATGTCCAGATGCTTGTACCTGTCATGGTGTTTCCTTTCATAGTGTCGTCTTATATTATCTTCTTTGATTAAAGCCACACCGTCTCCGCACACAAGACAGACGGTTTTCCCTTTACATCCGCGAACATATACTCTGCCTCCCACCTGCCTTGGAAACCCCTGTTTTCACCTTTCGTTTAGCCATTTTCTGGGTAGAGGGATAGCTGAAAGTTGACGGCTGCTGATGAAAGAGTGGGAGTGGCAAGGGCTCGCGCTTTCAGGCCCTTGATTAACGCGCCAACGCAGTGGCAGTGCATTGTGGGATTTGTAGTATTAGTGGTGCGTGCAATATACCGGCGGGCCAGTTCTAATATTAATTAGATATTATCCTGCAGGCCAAAGATAATTCCTTGAGTTTGACATATGTGTATATAGGCACTGGCAGTTTGGATGAGGGTTCATCCTCTGAGGAGAATAAAGTCTACTTATATATATTTATTATATTATTATATATATTTTCCGTCACCAAAGAAATTCTAATTTGATTAATCTGTTTCCGCTGCATTGTAACACATTCATCATTTCCTATATTTGAACTCACATAAGAATGTTCAATATAATTCTTATTAGCATATCCCTGACTATGACCATGTCAGGGATGTACTTTTACTGCCTAGTCAGGGACATTCTAAACATTACTTCATTAAACATTTCAGAAAACCTCTTAAAGATATTTTGAATCACACTTCATACATGAGGATATTATGAATATGTTACCAAATAGTTTGACTGTACATTACTTAACATCACCTCAACATGTATTGAAATCCATTGTGCTTATCAACAAACCTTTTATGGAAATTAAATGAGGACTTCTTTGATGACGTCACATATCAACAACACTTGTTTGATCTATGAAATGATTGCTGTCATGCAAGTCTTTCTGTAGAAGCACGAATAGACGAGCATCAAAATCCCCTGAAATGCTGTTGTGCAGGAGGACAGGACAGGATTGGTAAATTGCACACAAGTTCTATAAAGAAATGACGTCCATGTCTCCATAGTTTTGTGCACACTGCTGTTGTTCACCTTGGTTGTAGTAAAGTGGGTAAATCTGTACTGTTAAATACTCAGCAGTATCAAGCTGTCCCCAGCAGCTCACTCTTTCAAGGCTTATTTAGTGTTTCTGTACAACCAACAACAAAATACAGATCCATTTTGACTCTGATGAAGACACAGTGTTGTTGAAACCTTAGTCTGTTTGCACGATTAAAGACTGAACATCAATCAGTGTGCTCCAGCCCCCTCCTTAGCTGAGTCACCTGCATGCTGCTGTGAGATGCACCAGAAGCCTGTTCAAATAATACCGCTGTTGACAATGACATTTCTTATTATGTTCATAGTGTTACTGTAGACAACTGCACAGGTAAATAGTTATTTGATTGAGGCTCATGAATACCACATGCTAACCACAGCTAACAGTCCTTTGTCACTGACAGCATGGTTGTTTGATCAGCTATGTTGACATATAAAATGGAAGAAAGACAATGTAGTCTTTCTTTTATTTTCTTTCTTTTGTACTTTAAGGCTATGTGAACTTCCTACTCGTTTCAGGTTTAAAATGTGTGTGTGTGTGTGTGTGTGTGTGTGTGTGTGTGTGTGTGTGTGTGTGTGTGTGTGTGTGTGTGTGTGTGTGTGTTTGTGTGTGTGTGGCAGGTGGTGATCATGGAGGTCCAGGGTCTGAAGTCGTTGGCTCCGAACAGGATTGTGTACTGCACCATGGAGGTAGAGGGGGGACATAAACTGCAGACGGACCAGGCTGAGGCCTCAAAACCCACGTAAGTACACACACACACACACACACACACACACACACACGCACACACACACACATACACACACACACACACACACACACACACACAATAGAGAGGTCAACAGTGTGTTGTAAATGGTTTAGTAATCAGAGCTTTAATAACACCATACACTGCCATCTGTTGGTCAAATACTTGCATCTAACCTGACAATTGCATGTAGTACAGGTGTGAAATAGATTTTATGGTCACATGTTCCAAAAACCTTCTAATTATATATGTCCATATCCTATCTCATTCTTTGAATGAGTCTGGTGCTCATTGTACAGACTCCAACACTCACACTTGTCCTTGACACTCCTGCACTACTTCCTCCCTCTCCCCAGCATACACCATCATTAGCATTTATGTTTGTTTTAAGGAGATTTCAAGTGTTTGGGTGACACAGTAGTAAGACTATGCATGTGTAAGTACATGGGTGAACATGTGTATTTAATATACATGTATATGAATTTAATGATTCACTGTGGTACACAGCCTCTTCATCATTTACATGCTTATCTCCATCATTATGTACTAATAAAAGCAACAATGCTTCAGTGTCAGATGTAACATCACAGGTCACATCTTGTCTCCATGGTAGCCGCTCACTTCCTGTTTGTCTGGTTTCAGTCTTGTTTCTTACTGTTTAATAGTTCAAGCTGTTTCATTAGTACAGTAGGAGTAAGGGATGGGAAATGGCCAACATGGAGCGCAGATCCTGTCTGGAAACCGTGCTAGTAGTCAACTGGCCTGCTGATGTGCCCTTGAGCAAGGCACCGGACCCCCTGCCATGCTCCCCGGGAGCTATACTGTAGCTGTCCACTGCTCCTAATACTATGATGGGATACATGCACTGTGTAGTGTGTATGAAATCACAGGAGCTTTGTGGACATTGGGGTTCTTAAATTTGAAATTAAAACTTCATTTGATACACCGTAATGTGGTGAAATTCAGCTAGATATACATTAGGAACAAGGCGTAGACTTTCTAAAAAGCTCATCTTCATCATTTGTTTTAGAAAACCACTGAAATATATTTACCTCTCTGGGAACCATCACCTTATCGTGGTGGAGAGGTTTGTGTGTCCCTATGAACCTGAGAGCTGTGAGCTGTCTGGAGCCTAGTGCTCCTGGTAGGGTCTCCCAAGGCAAATTGGTCTCAGGCGAGGGGCCAGACTAAGAATGGTTCAAAAAAGACTTCATGAAAGAAAGGGAAAGGAAAGGAGAGACCATGCCCGGAGGAAGCCTGGGGCCCCCGTCTGGAGCCAGGCCCAGAGGGAGGGCCCGACAGCGATCGCCTGGTGGCCGGGTTTGCCACGGAGCCCGGTCAGGCACAGGCACATCCATCCATCCTGTGGGCCCACCACTCATGGGAAAAAATGCTGGGGTCGGGTGCGCTGTCACACAGGTGGCAGTGATGGTCAGGGACCTCGATGGACCAGACCCGGGCAGCACAGGCTGGCTCTGGGGACGTGGAACGTCACCTCTCTGTGGGGGAAGGAGCCGGAACTTGTGCGGGAGGTGGATCGCTACCAGTTGGATCTGGTGGGGCTTACCTCTACGCACAGTCTTGGCTCTGGAACCGTACTCCTGGATAGGGGTTGGACTCTATTCTTCTCCGGAGTTGCCCAAGGTGTGAGGCGTCGGGCTGGGGTGGGGATACTCACTAGCCCCCGGCTGAACGCCGCTACGTTGGAGTTTACCCCGGTGGACGAGAGGGTCGCCTCCCTACGCCTTCGGGTTATGGGGGGGAAAACTCTGACTGTTGTTTGTGCCTATGCCCCAAACCGCAGTTCTGAGTATTCTGCCTTCTTGGAGACCCTGAATGGAGCCCTGCAGGGGGCTCCAGTAGGGGACTCCGTAGTCTTGCTGGGAGACTTCAACGCACACGTGGGAAACGATGGAGACACCTGGAGAGGCGTGATTGGGAGGATGGGCCTCCCTGATCTAAACCCGAACGGTCGTTTGTTGTTGGACTTCTGTGCTAGTCATGGAATGGCCATAACAAACACCATGTTCGAACATAAGGATGCTCATAAGTGCATGTGGTACCAGAGCACCCTAGGCCAAAGGTCAATGATCGATTTTGTAATCGTATCATCTGATCTGAGGCCGCATGTTTTGGACACTCGGGTGAAGAGAGGGGCGGAGCTGTCGACTGATCACCATCTGGTGGTGAGTTGGATCAAGGGCTGGGGGAAGACTCTGGTAAACCCAAACGGGTAGTGCGGGTGAACTGGGAAAGTCTGGAGGAAGCCCCTGTCCTGGGGATCTTTAACTCACACCTCCGGCGGAGCTTTTCAAACATCCCTGTGGAGGTTGGGGGCATTGAACCTGAGTGGGCGATGTTCAAAACCTCTATTGCTGAAGCTGCGGTGATGAGCTGTGGTCTCAAGGTCTTAGGTGCCTCAAGGGGCGGTAACCCTCGAACACCGTGGTGGCCCCCGGTGGTCAGGGAAGCCGTCCGACTGAAGAAGGAGTCCTTCCGGGTTATGTTATCCGGGAGGACTCCGGACACAGTTGCAGGGTACCGAAGGACTAGAAGTGCGGCAGCCTCTGCCGTGTCAGAGGCAAAGCAGCGGGTGTGGGAGAAGTTCGGAGAAGCTATGGAGAGAAGCCATCCGGCACCTCAGGAGGGGGAAGCGAGGAACCATCCAAGCTGTGTACAGCAAGGGTGGGACCCTGCTGACTTCGACTGAGAAGGTTATCGGCCGGTATAAAGAGCACTTTGAGGAACTCCTGAATCCGACTAACACGCTGGATGGTAGAGGCAGAGCTGGAAGCTGATGGGGGATCATCGTCAATTTCCCTGATGGAAGTCACTGAGGTAGTCAAACAACTCCACAGTGGCAAAGCCGCAGGAGTTGATGAGATCCGTCCAGAAATGCTGAAGGCTTTGGGTGTTGAGGGGCTGTCTTGGTTGACACGCCTCGTCAACATTGCGTGGAAGTCTGGAACAGTGCCTAGGGGTTGGCAGACCGGGCTGGTGGTTTCCCTATTTAAAAAGGTGGACCAGAGAGTTTTTGCCAACTACAGTGTTACCCTGGTAAAGTCTACTCCAAGGTACTGGAAAGGAGGGTTCGGCCGTTAGTCGAACTTCTGATTGAAGAGGAACAATGCGGATTCCATCCTGGTCGTGGAACAACGGACCAACTCTTCAATCTTGCAAGGATCCTGGAGGGGGCCTGGGAGTACGTCCATCCGGTCTACATGTGTTTTGTGGATCTGGAGAAGGCGTATGACCGGGTCCCCCGGGTGATACTGTGGGAGGTGTTGCGGGAGTATGGGGTGAGGGGGTCACTTTTGAGGGCCATCCAATCCCTGTACGCCCAGAGCGAGAGTTGTGTCCGGATACTCGGCAGTAAGTCGGACTCATTTCCAGTGAATGTTGGCCTCCGCCAGGGCTGCGCTTTATCACCAATCCTGTTCGTGATTTTCATGGATAGGATATCGAGGCGTAGTCGTGGAGGAGAGGGGTTGCAGTTCGGTGACCTGAGGATCTCATCGCTGCTCTTTGCAGATGATGTGGTCCTTATGGCATCATCGGTCTGTGACCTTCAACAGTCACTGGATCGGTTCGCAGCTGAGTGTGAAACGGTTGGGATGAGGATCAGCACCTCAAAATCTGAGGCCATGGCTCTCAGTAGGAAACCGGTGGATTACCTACTCCTGGTAGGGAATGAGCCATTACCCCAAGTGAAGGAGTTCATCTACCTCAGGGTCTTGTTCGCGAGTGAGGGGACGATGGAGCCAGAGATTGGCCGGAGAATCAGAGCAGCGGGGGCGGTATTACTGTGGTATTACTTTACCGCACCGTTACAGCAAGAAGGCAAAGCTCTCAATATACCGGTCGGTCTTCGTTCCTACCCTCACCTATGGTCATGAAGGCTGGGTCATGACCGAAAGAACGAGATCACGGGTACAAGTGGCCGAAATGGGTTTTCTCAGACGGGTGGCTGGCGTCTCCCTTAGAGATAGGGTGAGAAG
This sequence comes from Cottoperca gobio, assembly GCF_900634415.1. Taxonomy (NCBI): domain Eukaryota; kingdom Metazoa; phylum Chordata; class Actinopteri; order Perciformes; family Bovichtidae; genus Cottoperca; species Cottoperca gobio. The sequence goes on from NC_041359.1 coordinate 1,159,742, forward strand.
CTCAGCCATCCGTGAGAGACTTGGAGTAGAGCCGCTGCTCCTTTACGTTGAAAGGAGCCAGTTGAGGTGGTTCGGGCATCTAGTAAGGATGCCACCTGGGCGCCTCCCTAGGGAGGTGTTCCAGGCACGTCTAGCTGGGAGGAGAACCCGGGGAAGACCCAGGACTCGGTGGAAAGATTAAATCTCCTCACTGGCCTGGGAACGCCTCAGGATCCCCCAGTCGGAGCTGGAGGATGTGGCCCGGAGAAGGGAAGATTGGGGTTCCTTACTGGAGCTGCTGCCCCTGCGATCCGATCCCGGATAAGCGGTAGACGATGGATGGATGGATGAAATATATTTAGATTATTGGTGCAGAATCAGGTTAATACTGTACATACAAGAACTGTGATTGTTGAACCTTTTAAATGGCAGTGATTGTGTACAATGTGTACAATGAATCATTTTAGAGCGTAATTTATTTTACATTATAATAATATATTGTATGCAAACACAATATTTAAAATGTATTCATTTATTTCATCTCTATATCTCAGCAGTTAAAACAGCAGGACAATACAAAAGGAAACGCTGCCTAACTCAATCAGACATGCTGTCCCACACAGTGAGGACAAAGAGTCACACAACAGCACAACACAAGACAAACAATACAAGTAACAAGTTAGACAGAAACATTGTTCCTATATCAGAGCTGCACCACTTTCTCTGGTTTTATCTTAGGCTTGCAAAGTTGTTGGCAAAATAGTCCAAAGTGAAGATGGAATAAGTCAATTATGGCATTGATAGCACAGATTAATACTTATAAGTGGAAATTGAATGCTTTAGATCGTGAAAACATTATCACGAGTCCATGAAGGAAGTTTAAGATTAATCTCATTAGCTCTATTGTAGACAGATATAACTATAAAAAGTTATAAAATATAACTGCATTAAGATAGATGTATTAGAGTCAGAGAGTGTAAGATATGACCTTTTTGAATTTAGATAAATGAACATTAGTTCTACTATGGAGTAGTCCATTCTTCTGTTTTAAACAAAGATAGTCACCTCCTTGCCAGAATTGAAATGGCTTTAACTTTGCAGACCATAACATGGACCTCAGAAATGTACATACCAGAATATTCCTCAACAAAATGTACATCTTGTGATCTTAGTAGAAGATCTTCTCGTTGGGTAAAAATGGTTATGGGTAATAACAGACTAATTTAAGGTCTTTATATTAAGCATAATGTTGACTTGCACAGTCACAAAATTAGTCCCTATATGAAAGTAAAACACAGTTGCAGTGCTCTAATTCACTGGTAGCTACTGTAAATTGTTTCTCTCTTATTTTCCGTCCCTGTAGGAACATTAGAGGGACATTATGCCCGGCTAGTCTCTACTCTATCCTTCCCCTCACTGCTTTCTCCATCCACAATATTTATCTGACTGCCTGTTGGTCATCCATCTAAGCCGGGGTACGGCAGGTCAACACAGGTTGGAATCGCACACTTTAGAAACAGTGTGTGTTTCTAAAGTAGCAGATATCTCTTCATGTTTGAGAGGGGAGTTGACCCCGTTGCTATGACATTCAGTTTCATTGGTTGACAGGTGAGTCTGTCAGCTGGCTGTGAGTAGGTCTGAGTGATCCAGAAGTCCTCCACAACATCTGCTCACAAACTTCTCACAAACTTGAGAGCTAGTTAATGTTCGAAAAGGATTTGTGAATCTCATGCTGTGTCATCTCTCTCATCATGCTCATGTATTCAAAACCATTTGTTTAACTTGTAATGAAGCATAACACAAGGATAGAAACTCAAGAATTTCATGGTTAAATATTTAAATAGCTCCTCGGTTGTTTTCAAATAACTAAGAAACATTTGCATGATTGACACTACAATGGAGATGAAGAGTGATTCATAACATGACTCACAGCTACGCTGAGAGTGAAACAAAGGATCATTCTAATTTATTCTTACTATTTCCTTCAGCAGTCAGGGTCAGTCCCAAACAATGACACATGTGGAGGACATCTGAAATGCTAAGGGATTTTCTAAAGTAAAATCCTTGCTCCAGAGGGGCGTGCCACAAAGCAAAGTTCACAAGGTTAGCGAGGTATGTTGAGCTTTAACAACATACTCGGTAACAGAACTGAAAAACCTGGCTACGACTTTTTTAGCAGCACATCTCACGGTTTGAGTTCAGAGTAATGTTACTTTGACGTTGATATTTTTGAAACATTTGCTGGAATCCATGTAAAAAGTTATGTTTGATGTCCGTAGAAAAAAACAGACACTTTGATTTATCCTTGTAGGAAAGGCCCATGTGTTTGAACAGTAATAGCATTAATGATGGCAGGACCTCCTGTAAGCGGAATTATACCATCATTCATTTCTTAAATTGCACCGGTGCTCTTCGTGCTATGACCTGTGATGTTGCGTTGCTCTGAAACATCTGTGTTGGGCAGAACTTCAGAAACTTCATCCTACATATGTTTTAGCTGCAGTGTAGCTCAACCTGCACTCGTTCAGTTGCTGCTGCAAGCTCTGCTTTAGCTAGACCCGTGGAAACAGCAGCTAAACTGCTCTGATGCTGTGTGTGTGTGTGTGTGTGTGTGTGTGTGTGTGTGTGTGTGTGTGTGTGTGTGTGTGTGTGTGTGTGTGTGTGTGTGTGTGTGTGTGTGTGTGTGTGTGTAGTTGGGGTACCCAGGGTGACTTTACCACCACCCAGCCGTTACCTGCCGTGAAGGTGAAGCTGTTTACTGAGAGCACAGGAGTGTTGGCTCTGGAAGATAAGGAGCTGGGGAAGGTAAGAGATGAGAATTCTGTTACATTTTGGTCATTTCAGTATATATTGTGTATCACACACACATTAATATTATGTGACTGTGCCCAGGTTGTGCTCCACCCGACTCCCAACAGTCCCAAGCAGTCTGAGCTCCACAAGATGACGGTGTCTAAAGGCTGTCCAGACAATGACCTCAGGATCAAACTGGCCATTCGCATGGACAAACCACAGAACATGAAGCATTGTGGGTAAGTGTCAGTGAGATCTACATACTGGTAGATTTCAGATAATTCTGAAATGAGATGCTTATTCTGATTCATCAGACTTTCAGGTTAATACATTACACAGTTGTTAGTGTCGTCATGGTTCTGAACACTCATAAACGGAGACCTTAACAAAACAGGGATCCAGTCTCAGAGGCATCTGGTCAAATGGTAAAGCTGTTCCTTTACAAACATTGAAGGTCATCTACTTTACTGTAGCAGGACTACAAAATGTAGGGGTTTAAAATTAGATGACCTTTATTATATTACAGCGTTAAAATATAAATATATATTTCTTTCTGTTTTGTACTCCATATATACAGTATATTTCTTTTTTTAATGAGGCACCACTCAAGCCGATGTGTGTGTTTCAGAAGAGATGAAGACAGAGAGAGAGAAGAAGAATGTGACGACTGAAGGTTTCAGGTTGAATGTTAACTTCGAGGCCGAAGTACCAAGAATATGTTATCAGGGTGATGTTGCCTCTTCTCGGGACAGCAAGCGTCCTTAAGTTATAAACCAATCCGGGTGTTAAATCTTTCTTGTCCTACAGTAGCCAAAAACACACCTCTCTTTATGTCAGTATTTTGATGTTGGTTGGGGTCAAGATGTTACTTAAAGGAAGAGAAATCCCACAGAAACAAGTGTCCATATGAAGCATTGACACCTTTACAACCTTGAAGCATGTCAGATACAGGCTTTCAACAACTTTCAAAGTGTCTCTACACTATCACTGGGTCTTTAAAGGAACACTTCCCCCCTAAAATGACCATTTATATATCAATTACTCACTGTGTGTTACCTTGAATCCTCACATGCCTCCACGGTGAATGGAGCGGGTAAATCCTGGATACTTTGCCTCCCTCTTGTGGTTATCAGTTGTTACTACACATACTTTATTTTCCTTTGCAGTAAAATATGATAAATGTCAACTTTTTAAAGATAGGTCAAAATGTTAGTGGTGGATCCGCAGCAGACCAATATAAGGCCACGGGCCCCATTTGTGTAACGGCCTACAATTTACATTGTGAGGCAATAGTGGTGACAGGGAAATATAATGCTGATACTTATTCTTATACATGCTCATGAGATTTTGAAGGTGATATACCTTTTTCATGGCAGACATTTTGACATGACATAGCAGAAAAAGCGTAGCGGTGTATTTAATAACAATACTGATGCTGTATTCCACTTAGAGGAAGTCTTGGTGTTGTGTGTTCTGCCTCACTGGAATAGCTTAATGTAACAGAGACATTGTTATTCATAGACTGTCATCATATGTCTGTGGTAGACTTTACAAATGAATCTGCACTTTACGTCTGTATGTCTGTCTGTCTGTCTGTCTGTCCGTCTGCCTGTCTGTCTGTCTGCCTGCCTTCCTGTCTGTCCGTCTGCCTTTCTGTCTGCCTGTCTGTCTGTCTGCCTGTCTGTCTGTCTGTGTGTCTGTCTGTCTGCTTGTCTGTCTGTCTGTCTGTCTGTCTGTCTGCCTGTCTGTCTGTCTGTCTGTCTGTCTGCCTGTCTGTCTGTCTGTCTGTCTGTCTGTCTGTCTGACGGACAGGCAGACAGACAGGGATTCGAGGGAAGAAGAAGAAGTTTTATTTTCCACAAAAACACAGGATGAGCGCGTGATTGGCAGCATGTAGCTGGGGAAATAGCGAGACCGGGGATTTGCAGGGGGGGCAGGTGAGGCTGTGAGTGGGACTAGAGGTAGTGTCGGGTTGGGAAGCGAGCAGGCAGGCAGGTCAGAAGGCGGGTGAGATGTGATCCTGGAGGGACAAGCAGAAAACTGAGCGGCCTAGAGCAGCAGGCTGCCTGTGGGGAAGGTCACGCCCACGCCACACCCAGACAAAAGGGAAACTAAGGAAAACACGAGGAGTTAGAGACACGGGCGGAACTGTGACATGAACATGCACAGACTGCACAGACTTACAGTGCGAGGTAAAGAGCTCAAGACATTAGTCAGGCCTGAAACACCTGCTGCTATGTTCCCCTGGACAAGTGTTACCACCACCGAGCAAAACAGGTTCTGACGGTATGACGAGAAGGCCAGTTCAGCAGGTTTCCAGTTTCAATATATCAACAGGGTTGGCGCTGTATCATCTCTCTGCTAAAAAAGGCTCCTGCCCATTTATTTCTGTCTTGTACTCTCAAACACATCTGGGGTGTCATGGGAATTTTAAGCCTTTTAATGTGTCTCTCTGGCCAGCTTCAAGACAGAGACTATGGTTGAGTAAATGACGTGTCCTTTGGTGTAATGAGGTCTCATGGTGCCGAGCCTAAGCTGCAAAGACACAATGAAGCAGCAGTTGTAATTTGCATTGGCCAGCACTGATTATCCACCACATGAGGGAGCGTAATGACTGTAAACTGGCAGTCTGGACTGTAAAATAAATCACAAGGCCGTGCTTTATACACACCAGTGCACACACACTTCCTGCTTCATAGAATTGCTTCTCTGTCCCGTAGCTGTGAGCTGCTTGTCTGCCTTCCTCCCTCCCCTCCATATGCTTTCTTTTGGGAGCCTCGGAGGATGCTGCTGGGCTGCCCTGTAAGATGCCCACACTGCATCGCTGCACCATGTTACTGGCCCAACTCTCTGCTCAGCACACAGGCAGGGCCCTCATTTGTCACCTCATGGATGTTGCTTTATTTAGGACGACAGGCAGAAGCAGCTCTAGGAGGGACTGGGGGGAAAGGCACACTGAGGCAAACTGAGGCGGCTCACCAGGGAGACCCACAGCTAAGCTGGGAGCAGCAGAGGCAAATCAAACTGGGGTCCTCACCCTCAGATGTTCTTTTACAACAAAAGCCCTTTCCCCGTCCTTCTTCTGCATCAAGACAAAACTCAATACAACAAGCCTAAGTATTAAATAATACACACTTATATTTGGAGAAAGAAAAGAATAGATAGCATGCAGAGTGCTACATTTTTCTGCATGAAATAATGATTTTCTTTAAGTGACAGGCTCTGAGCTCACAATATCAGAGTTTAGAAAATATCACAAGCAAATGCCTGGTGTAGTTTTCTGTAGTTGGCATGAGCATTAGTTTTTTATCACTGAATATACTACTTTTTCCATTGTTTGTTTTCGAATGTTAGTCTTTTACTTTACCTTTATAATAAATCTGAGTTTAGATCTCCAGGTTTTCAGTGACACCAAAAATGCTGAATTGTTGTCGAACATTATGTAGAATCTTCCATCTGATGCAACATAAACATTGTGTTTTGGATTTGAATAACTTGCATATGTTCAAGTTCCAGATATAGATTCATACTGTATGGGATACAGTGTAGTCAAAATACTTTTAAGGGGAGATTTAACACAAACACAATTAGCAAAGTGATTTGTGTCTGTTTTTGACCAACTATTTGAGCCTAATAAGACAATGTATCAGAATTATGATTCATGTGCTTCATTTTAGCACTACAGCCTGTACAGTGTTTAAACAGGGCTTTTGTTTGATCAAATGGACGTCTTTATTGTGTGTTTGTATCAGCCTCTGTGTCACACATATGTTGAAAGAAGTCCCTATTCTAGACAACATAGAATGCATATCAAAGTGCTCCCTAGTCACTAAACGTCTGCTCACACCACTCTTCTACCAGACCATGTTGACATGGCACGTTCGGCTGGAGCTAGACTTAGTTTAAAATGCTTCACCTATCCCTATAGTGTGTCTGTTGAACTGCACATCTGTCATAGTTTATTGCTCTTATACTGCTGCTGGTACTGAGTATGGTCTAAGACAGTTTGCTTAACGGAACTTTGTCACGGTGTCAGTTTTTCACAGGAATATGTGTATAGAAAGTGTTGAGTCATACTTCTCGAGGTACCTACGTTTCCTGAAGGCAGCATGATAGAGGAAGGTCCTCAGCCTTCTTTGTTTTGCTGTCACTCACATTTCAATGCCCCTCTCAGCTGAAGCCCCGCCCCCCACGCCACATCAAGGCCAGAAGTCTGAAACTGAAAAAAATATCTGAAACCAAAAAAACCCTCAAATATCATACTATATATCAAAGTGAAAAATCACATTAAATGATTTACATAATCTTTTGAATTACAGAACTGAATCTAAATAATATTCAAGCTGAAAAAACCTTTCATACACTTTCATTCTGAATATAGTATCATGTACATTGTATTTTTCAAAGTTCAAGATCAGAACTTGAACTTTTCATTTTTTTTTAAATGATCAAAACATTTGGATTTAGCTCCATATTACTCTGAGATAAAAAAGAATTGTGATGGTTATGGTTGCAGTACTGACATTTCACCAGGAGAGGTCAGTGATGCACTACACTACCACTCTTTGTATCCTTTCTGTAGGTACGGCTGCATTTAGGCCACACTGAGACATTTCTGTAAAAAGTTATTTTTTTCTATGTTAGTCTTTTTTATAATCGTATTTTATTCCACAGGTACCTTTGGGCCGTCGGGAAAACTGTGTGGAAAAGATGGAAGAAAAGATTCTTTGTGCTGGTTCAGGTAAGCACACAAGTTCCTACAAGATACAAGTCAAACAGCGTACTGTAAAACCCAATCAACCACAATACATGTTTCATCCAGTGTTCGGTGTCTAATGGGCAGTGCATCACAAAAGTCAGGGAGGAAATGTATTTCTAATGAACAGTCATTGCAGCTGTTACCTGAAGCCCTCTCAACCTGTCCTCGTGCTGTCACCTCCTCTGCAGATGGAGATTTATAAGACTGATATTTTGACATTTGTTTGATATATTTTTTTATGAAGATGAATGGATTCTTCTTTTTAATGTAACATTGGTTGGATGCAATGCATTTAGAGCATACATCCCATATGATGCACGACCCTACTTACACAAATAAAACCTGCCGTAGAACTCATCCTCTGCCTTTGCCAGGTTAGCCAAGTTTTTTGCAACTATTTTGATAATTAATCATAATAAGTAATATTTGAAGCAAAAACATGCCATGACATTTTCTTGTTTTGTGATATTGAATTGAATATATTTGGGTTATGGACTGCTGGTTTGACAAAACAAGGTATTTTGGAAAATTTAGGAAATTGTTCTATTCATTGTAAATGTTTAACCAAATTCAGGCAGATTAACAATTTGTGTAATATTTTGTGATGTTGTCTTCGAAACTGTTGTGCGGTTTAGCAGGTTACACAGTGTGACCAAGTCAGAGGTGCTTTACCAACCAGGGCCTGGAAGTCTGTTAAACTGACCAGAACCATGACATGGGTTTTTATATGTTAAAAACTGGAGAAGGTGTATCAGTTATAGACTGTGATAAATTCATATACATACTGCCAGTAATAAAACATCTTGGAGGATGCTTCCAAACAAACACAAGAACACGTTTTCTTGATCTTTTCTCTATATCATACTTTCAAAACCACAAGATCAAATTTGAACTGAAGTGAGTGCACGGCGAGCGACACAATCTGATCACACCCAAGAGAGAACCCTGCGCAGCCTCAGCTCTGCTTTATGGCCATAATATTTTCATCGCCCACATGTTGTGTGTGCAGTGGGAAAGAGAGATGCTGCCAAGCTGTCTTCCCTCGGCTGTCAGCGGAATGATGGAGAGGCCAAGCAGGCTTTTGTCAGGAGCTGGGGTGGTGGGGGTGTGGGGGGTGGTAGCGGCCATTTTCTGGTGGCTCTGTATTGGGAGGTGGGCAGCAGCAGGATGTGGGTGGAGGGGGAGGCCTGTCTCTTGTGCGTTGCAGAGGATATGTCTCAGAGCTACAAGTTGACAGGGGATTGACAAAGTCGAGTGAACACTAGCTGGCTTAACACTCGCAGCTAGAAAAGCCTGAGCGCCGCCAACTTGAAGCCTCCCACTTGCTCCCAGCTAAATATATAGCAAGTGACAAATACTGGTCAATAGACTGCACACTCGTGTGTGTGTGTGTGTGTGTTTGTATTTCTGTCTGTCTGGGTCTGTGCATGGATGTTTGTCTTGAGGAGTAGAGACACTCTCTGCTTTTTGCTGTGTGTGTTTTAGTGCACATGCACTTTTTGTTGCATCAAAGACATAACTGTGCAGTGTATTTGCACTGTGCAGTAAGTACTGACTGTTGCCATCTTTTTACTACCCATGATTGCCTTTACCACTTCACACTTTGATTTGATTGTGTGCCTTCCTTTCAGACTATAGATTTTGAATGAAGTTACATTTGAAGATATGTTTTAAGAAAATAACGATACACTGTAAAGATAATAAAGAAAATACACAAAACCTTTTTAAAACTACAAGCACATATATGGCAGTACTAATCAAGAAGCGACGTTCTTACAAAAACAGAATAACTTGATTAAAAGCAGAAACAACATCAAAACTATTGTAATTCCACCAGCTAACATAGTAAAAATGCAACAACTCTTTTGGATTATGTTTATAAATATGAAACACAACATTCAGATAAAAAGTTTTTATTAGAAATGTTCCAATGATCCTACTAATCCCACATCAATACCACAGGAAGGGTTGGAACTACAATGGGATGCATTTCCTGTTTAAATGTGAAAATGAAACACCTTTATATCACATTGTTTAGATCACATTGTTCAGATTATACTCTCCCATAATTATTTTACTTTTAAAGATGACTTCTTTCAACCATTAGAAATCCTTGAGAAGTGCATTTGCACCATGTCAGTCAAAAACAATCTGTTTAAATCTGTATTCTTTGGAAGAGTTATTGGGTGACATTGTTCGTATATTTGGAGGAAGTAAGGAATAGTTACATGCAGTGTTCAAATAACACTGTAAAGTATTACTATAATATATGGACAATCTTAAAAGCCATCAATAAGATGTGATATGTCTTCCCTTTTCTTAGAGACTTTGGGACATAAATGATGTGGGAACACAGCCTGTCCCAGTTTAAAGGAATAATCAGGCAAAGGTGATAATCACAACTGAAGCCACCACCAGCAGCAGGCTATCTAACTAAATAAGATATTTAAGGATATTTTACACTTTGTTTTTGTATGCATTAAACAAATATTTAACCCTCTGCATGATATGTAACACAAAAATATTCCCCACATGTCAAACTTTCTTTAAACAGGATAACGTGACCAATACTCTCCCTTTTACTACAGAGGTAGTGAAGAAGTGTCCTTGGATATCAGTAACACACTTAGTCTGCACATTGTAACTCTCAGAAGCAGGTTCAGTGAGATAACATAATGTATCTTGTGCTTGGGGAAAAGGTGGATAGAGAAGTGTTTAAGGAGTCCCTTCACATTACATATTGTACGATTGCAGATCACAGCAGCACTGACCTCTGGGGCTTTACAGCTTCAGGTCTGCTGGACCTTTTACCACACCCCACATCAGCGGTTCATGAGACCATGTAGTGCGATGCTACAGTCACCACTTAGCTGGCAGTACAAGCAGGATTTTAAGACTGAGTGCAATGACAGCAGACTCGTACCACCCTTCAAGAAAAACATATGAATAGAATGTTTTAATGGCTCTTTAACCTCTTTTTCAAAGGGAGCAAAATCAAATAATCTTACTATGTGCTTATAAGTCTGTATTTAGATTGCTTTACCTACTATATACATTCACTGTTTACGAATGTATGCTTTTAGGACTATATTTTCCATTTCCTTGTCCTAACTTTATTAAGGTTTCATTTGAGGTTTCTTGCTGATAATATATAGACATATACAGTATATTTTAATACTTGTTTTCCAACTTGAACATTTAGTTGTCTAATTTGTTTTTCTGATTATGGCATCTCTAGTTCATTATAGCCTTAACTATCCATGCAAGAATATTAATATAATGAACTGTGTAATGTGTTAGTAAGAGAATGTCCTTGTTAGTACAACCAATAGGAGTATATATCTCTTTCTACATATCAGCTACAGTACACTTCTTATTCCCACTGTTCATGTACTCCCCCTGTCTCTTCTCATTCCTCCTCCTCCCCATCCTCCTCTCTCTTCTCCCTGTTGTTTATCACTTACCTCCCTCATCCTCTACACTTCCTCTTTGTCCTTAACTCACCTCCTTCATCAGTTCATAATCAGTACAGTGGTTGTGGCCTGAGTCGCCCCCCCTCAGAGCATCCAGGCCGATTACAGATCAGCTAAACCTCGCGTGTTCATGGTGGACCACATTTAATTGCGCATATCCACATCTGTCTTTCAGTTCAGTTCAATTCAATTGATTGTATTTCCCTTCACTTTTCTATCAGTTCACTTTATTTTCAATCTTCAATTTCAGTTCATTTCAGTTCAATGTATTTCTGACACACCCATTGTGAATACCTTGCAAAGTACTCAAACCTCCTCTGTGGAAGTTCCCGCTACAGCAGGTGTCTCCATGACGACACACACACACGTCTTATTTCCTTTCGTATTAGAACTTGTGGATGGGACCCCGTCAGTCCTTTACCCTCCCGGTACGGTAGCCTACTAAAACTTTGGCATCGTCTTGGTACCGAAGGGACTTTGTGACATCTCTATTCTGAGAACATAAATTATTTGTTTGAGATCTATGTATATGTATTTTTTGGGGCTCATACACGACTCTCAACGCATGTTAGAGTTTTGACCTTTGCTTTTGGCCTCGGAAGCTTGTTTGCGAACACATATGCCACATTCAGCAAAGCTAAAGGACTGAAGCAATCCCCTTCATTCTCTTCACTCTTCCTTTCTCATTCTTCATCACCGTCTTTCCCTGTCCCTCTCTTCTCTGCTGACTGACAGCTGACCGGGAGAGAGAGAGGGGGGGAGAGAGGGTTGAGAGAGAGTAAGGGAGGGGAGAAAGACAGAGAGAGGGAGAAGAGAGAGAGAGAGAGCGAGAGAGAGAAAGAGAGAGAGAGAGAGAGAGAGAGAGAGAGAGAGAGAGAGAGAGAGAGAGAGAGAGAGAGAGAGAGAGAGAGAGAGAGAGATGTGTTTTGGGGTATGGGTGGAGGGGGGTTGGTAGTTTAGACTCTGATTTGCCTTTGTCGTATCCCGGAGGCCAGGGAGCTGCTGGAGAGTGGGTTCAGTTCCCTCCATCCTTTACTTGGCCTCAGGTCTCATCTGTGCTGTTGTGGGGAATCTCATTTGTCACACACACACACACACACACACACACACACACACACACACACACACACACACACACACACACACACACACACACACACACAGAATGCAGCTGCAGCTAGAGTGAGAGCTGCCACTTGCAGCAGCAGAGGTGGCGACAGCGGCAGATTGGCCAGGCCTGGTGATTTGTGACGACAGGCTGGTATGACTGGCAGCTACAGTAGCAGCGGTCCAGCTACAGCTAGCAATTGTCACTACACTTCCTGTTACTAACACAGGGAGCAGTGACAAGACCGGAGCCACCGACCTAAACCAGGGTCAATACTGGCCTTTTATTAACAGGACTGAAAATGTTAAGCTTTGATGGCTTCCAGTACACTTCTCATTACTCCACACAATGCTCACTGCTTTCCTGGGTGGCACTAAAGGAAAGCCCCCGGTGCTTATTGAAAGTAAAACTCCTTCCTCTGGGAACATGAGAGCGTTTAATAAATGAGATACATCATCTTGTACGAGAAGTTCACATGTGGGTGTGAGAGACACACAAGAGGGGAGCCAATGAGTGTCCAAAATAGAAAGAGTTCCTTGTATCGAGGGCATGAAAGTCCAATTCAAATCCTTTAATTCAAATGTGACATTTTCTGTGTGAACGTGGAGTTTTGGGTGATGTTGACACGAAGGGAAAGGCTCAACACACCAAGTCAACACCCAAATCGTAATTATTACGGGGAAACTCATTAAAACTCTGACATACCCAACCTAGTACTTACAAATATAGAGGTGCCTAAATACCAAACAAACATGGACTTTATTATAGTTCTATATTGACAATGCACACTATTTTTAAACCCTCACATGACCAACTCTTCAATCATACAACAGTTTGGAATTGTCTCCGATGAACAGAAAATCGAATCTCTCCCATATGACATAAACACGAGATAAGCCTCTTTAGGTCATTCACCCCAGGGTGTCACAAGACGCTCATTCACCCCATTCATTTAGATTAGAATACACATTTGCATTTGTATTAAAAAAATATGGCTGTTTATTCACAGACACACGCACACACACACACACACACACACACTCACACTCACACACACACACACACACACACACACACACACACACACACACACACACACACACACACAGCCCCTCTACTCATTATTGCTGGTCATGAACATACATCTTCAAGTTAACCTTCTAATTCAGCCACTTCACTTTATTATAATGTGATTATAATAAGACACATGCACACACAATGAGAGGTCCACTAAAAGTAACAGCTGTCAGACCCCTCCCCTCTCTCTCTGGCCACACTCTCTGTCTCTCTTTTCCAAATCATTAGGAATCAACAGTTCTCTCATTCCTTTTGTGGATGTAACACATATTCTGACGATCCCTGTGATTATGTGTAGTTTGAGACTATGTACTACTATAAGTATGACATTTGCTACACACATTCATGGTCCCCTCAGGATGAAGTGTAATAACTGTGTTGATCCTCTGACTTCATCTAGCCCTACCAGAAGATCAACTTTTAAATGTGTCCAACAACCTTGGTTTATGACTAAATACCTGCAGAACTAATGACGTTCCCATCAGCCTCAGCTGTACTTTACTGCTAATAATCAAATGTTAATACGCTAACACAGTAAACTAAGACAGTGAACATTTGACATGCTGAACATCAGCAAAATAACATTGTCATTGTGAGCATGTTAGCATGATGATGTTAGCATTGAGCTCAAAGCACCACTGTGACTAAGTACAGCCTCACAGAGCCGCTCGCATGGCTGCAGACTCTTAATCTTGATAATTCAATTTGACTTGAGGAGTAAAATCAGGGAGTGAAGAACAAAGCCTGGACTCTTGATGCACGGCTGAATAATGACAACACAAATGGACAAAGGGGTCCCTAGAAAATCAAAGCAGTTTCATTGTGGTAAAGTTAAACAGATATAACTCCTTTATTAGCATTGCCAAAAGAGTGAAAACAAACGTAAGAATTAACTGTACACTGGTCTTACACCAGCATATCTTTCACCTTTTAAGGTTTAAGATGTTGATATTCATCACACATTTCAAGATGCACAACTATACATATTTCCATATTTTCACACCTAAATTTAACTTTAGCTAGTTACACAACAAATGATTTTACCTAGATACAGATATTACACAGACATACTATGTAATGTGACTAATGCATTTACAGTTTCTCTCAGATTTACTAATTCTACATGTATTATGCACATGACAAACCTAAACACAGAAATGTGAAAGAGTTACTTAACAGGCAGTGTTTAGCAGTAACGCCAGGTGTGGGGATAAAAGCGTATAATGACCCCCTCTTAAAGTGTAACACAGGTGTTGTGACGAAAATAAAATTATATAAAAAATGACTTAATGACAAGGCGACTTACAATAAGTGAGGATACAACTCCGAACAGCAAGAATCTTGCAAGTAGCTCAAATGTAAGTGCAGTACAATAGCTGATGTAGTGCAACATACAAGGTGCAACAGGTAGGTTTTCAGTCTGCGACAGAAGTTGTGGATCAATGTGGAGCTCGTTCCACCATTTTGGAGCCAGGATAACAAACAGGCGGGTTTCATTTGAGGGGAATCTGGGTCCCAGATTGGCTGATGCAGAGCAAATAAAGCCTATTGAAGACTATTGCAGCATTCTTATTCTTTTCTGTGACACTGAGATAGGATGCTCAATGCAATAAGGCGTGTCCTTTAAAATAACAAAAATACATTTTGGTTCATGCTAAAAAATAAAAAACAAACTTTAAAGACAATAGTGATACGTGTTGCTGTGATGCAGCCACAGTTACTTTAAGCGGTAAGTGTTACTTTAGCAACAAGTAAAGCTTTCTGTCAACAGCTCAACCTAAAACCCTTCTAACATTTCTACTTGTCTAATGATATAGATATCTGGGTTAGAGTAAAGTACATACTGTACATATATTGACCAAACACAAATACACAACACCAGCTATATCTGCATTTTCAAAGGTTTCATTTTGCACTGAAAATCACAACAGAACATATTCTAAATTGATTAAAGCACACAAACACAGCAAACACATTTGTGGAGACAAACAATAAAGCATGAATTACAGTTTATTTCAATTGCTAATATCTGACTCTGAAAACAGGCCGCTGTGCTGCTAAGCTGGCACGTAGTCACCTGTGCTCTTTTATAGTGCTTACATCCTCATTGATGAGCCGACAATAAAGCAAAGAGGTGTTTGGCCAGGTGACACGTGTATTGGTCCATGGGTGTGGCATTTTGAATGGCATTTTTCTGAAATGTCAAACTAGTGACTTTATGTGGGATTCATTATGTAGAGAACCATGTGCAGTGTATTGCGAACAGTACCATATTGAATTGCAAATTAGGTGCAAAGCAGAAAATGTGTTTATAGTTTTGGAATGTTTTGTAGTTCTGTAAAGCAATGGGTGTTGTGGTTAACAGCTAAATAACCAGCATGTGATTGCACCGGGCTGAACATTTCCTCTCTCTGTGATTGGTGCAGGTGAGTCAGTACACCTTTGCTATGTGCAGCTATAGAGAGAAGAAGGCCGAGCCGGTGGAGCTCCTCCAGCTGGATGGCTACACTGTGGACTACACTGACCCCCAGCCAGGTAACAGCAACCATATCACAGCAATGCTAACGAATAACAGGTGTAACAGTTTGAAGTGCAAATTTGTTGTTAAAGCTCCAGCACAACCAGAGTCACACGGGTGTTATCACTGCCTGACAGAGCTTCTCAGGGCTGTTAGAATGTGAACAAACTGCTCCATCAGCATTATGCTGTTTTGTTGAACCTGTTAAAGCGTGACAACTTAGGGTGGGACAACAGGCGTAACTCCTCCCAGCTTCAACCTGACTAGTTCTAATCAGCCAGAGTATTTAAAAACACCTATGTTGGCATGCAAGGCCTTTAACAGCAGTTATGTGTGATATGCAACAATACACCCACACAAATTGGAAACCAAATTCTACGCATTCTACTGTAGATCTACAGTAGATCTACAGTAGGTCTATAGTAGATATACAGTAGGTCTACAGTAGGTCTACAGTAGATATACAGTAGGTCTACAGTAGATCTACAGTAGATATACAGTAGGTCTACAGTAGATCTACAGTAGGTATACAGTAGGTCTACAGTAGATCTACAGTAGGTCTACAGTAGGTATACAGTATGTCTACAGTAGGTCTACAGTATGTCTACAGTAGGTCTACAGTAGATCTACAGTAGATCTACAGTATATCTACAGTAGGTCTACAGTAGGTCTACAGTAGATCTACAGTAGGTCTACAGTAGGTATACAGTAGGTCTACAGTAGATCTACAGTAGGTCTACAGTAGATATACAGTAGGTCTACAGTAGGTCTACAGTAGATCTACAGTAGGTCTATAGTAGATATACAGTAGGTCTACAGTAGGTCTACAGTAGATCTACAGTAGATCTACAGTAGGTCTACAGTAGATCTACAGTAGATATACAGTAGGTCTACAGTAGATCTACAGTAGGTCTACAGTAGGTCTACAGTAGATCTACAGTAGGTCTACAGTAGGTATACAGTAGGTCTACAGTAGATCTACAGTAGGTCTACAGTAGATATACAGTAGGTCTACAGTAGGTCTACAGTAGATCTACAGTAGGTCTATAGTAGATATACAGTAGGTCTACAGTAGGTCTACAGTAGATCTACAGTAGATCTACAGTAGGTCTACAGTAGATCTACAGTAGATATACAGTAGGTCTACAGTAGATCTACAGTAGGTCTACAGTAGATCTACAGAAGGTCTACAGTAGATATACAGTAGGTATACAGTAGATCTACAGTAGATCTACAGTAGATCTACAGTAGGTATACAGTAGGTATACAGTAGATATACAGTAGGTATACAGTAGATCTACAGTAGATCTACAGTAGGTCTACAGTAGATCTACAGTAGGTCTACAGTAGATATACAGTAGGTCTACAGTAGACCTACAATAGATCTGTTTTACAGTCAACATAACAATTTCAGGTGTAATTATTTACATTCTTTGTCTCTGAGTGGACAGAAGGCCAACGAGGAGAAAAATGCATTTTCAGAGTTAGCCGGCTTAGTATGAACACTTTTGATTTATCTTTTTGATTTTGTGTGCTAGAGGTTTGAAGTAAGCTCACACTACAATATGAGCCTCTAGCTCTTCATCTCAGCAGTTCACAGCGTGAAACTGATCCACCAACAATGACGTGATTGATAATGTCTATTTATCCATTTTTAAAACATATGTATGAATGTATTGCCTTCCTATCCCCCATTAGTAATTATTAACGTAATCCTGTTTATCTTTCCTTGTGATTGTAGGAAAGGTCTTTGTGTATGTGAGTATATTTCTAAAGGGTCACAAACACACATAAGAACTTCTTCGTCCTCTGACCATTCTTCAGGTCTAGATGGCGGTCGGACGTTCTTCAATGCCGTGAAAGAGGGCGACACTGTGATCTTTGCCAGTGATGATGAGCAGGACCGGATCCTATGGGTGCAGGCCATGTACCGAGCTACGGGCCAGTCACACAAACCAGTTCCCCCCACCCAGGTCCAGAAACTCAACTCGAAGGGGAGCTCAGCACCGCAGCTAGATGCACCCATATCTCAGTTCTGTAAGTTTTCAACTCTCAGGGGTGAATTCACAAAAGGATTGCATGGCTTTTGCTTAAGCCTGCACAAATAAGACAAAAAGAAACTGTAATTCTCAAAGCACCTCAGTGGGTGAATGCACCCCTCACTGGGCTGCCAAGCAAATAGCATCCTTTTGGACATTTGGTACAAAATGAGTGAAATTAGCATCTTCAGAGAGTTGGTGGTAACTGAAGTGCATTCATACAGACTGACTGGGATATTAATACCCAAATAAGATTTATTTATGTCATGTTTAAATTCCTTACCTGGAGTTTTGAGGAATGCCTCTGCAGCTCGCTGTCTCAACTGAACATTTGTGTTTCATTGGTCTGCCTACTTTGTTCTTGGAGCAAAGGCAACATTTATATTTGCCACAGGGATAAATTAAATCAGACAGGAATAAAAGAAAATTCCACTAAAAACAGTTTGGGTGTGTTTTCAATGTAATGTCATTAGTGCAACATCTTTTGTGAGCAGGTCCTTGAGAAGGGCCGATAGCAGCTTCAAGTGAGGCCCAATTCATGGAGCTATCAGCGGCCGCAATCCATTCTTTGTGAATTTGCCTGTCAGATTCTCACACCACACAAAAGCCTCACCCAAAAAAAGGTGCAGCTATGCCATTGTATATGATTTTCTCCCTGCTAACTTGATGATGTAGCATCCATTTTAGTTCATCAATTAAATTAATATTTTTAAAAAACATATTTTCAGCATTCATTTATATAATCATTTTCAACAGTTCATCTGCTTTGTGTGTCCTCTCCCTGGCCATGTGCTCTACATGTTGCTGTTATTCTTTCTCCGTGTGCTGCTTCACTCTTTGTTGTAGAACTGCTGTAGTGTTAAAGTGTTGGTGGCTTTGCTGTGTGTCTTTATGTTTCTCTGTTTGTTCCTTCTTCCTTTTCTTCTTCTTCTAAACCCTGACCCTGCTATCTTGTAGCCAGATTAAAGGGTAAGTGCTTTCCTCCCCTTTCTTTCTCTTACCTCTTTTTGTTGTCCATTGTTTTTTCTCCTTGGACAACTTTCTGTTTGTTCTTTCTGTGGGAGGACATAAATCCAAGACACACTATTATGCATGCAGAAATGATTTGGCTGTTCTGTCTGCATATTTGTACAGCAGGGACGGACAATTTAAATGTAACTAATTAACATAACATATAAGAAGAAAATCCTCATAAATTAATTGCTCTAATTAATGAGGATAAGTAAAATAATATCTTGGAAGGGAAATGTTTGCAGTAGCAGTTATTCGGATGTTTTTGCTTGTTATGGGCTGAAATTCTGATGCAGTTTTATAATAAAATAACTGATATAAAGAAGGTCCATTTGTGAACATTGGGCAGCTTCCATAGCATTAACATCATTGTATTTAACTGAACGCCAGTCAGGATCGGACTGCTGTGAAAAGTTTTCTGTATTCTATTGAAAGAAGGCAGTTTTAGGTTGATGCAAGAGTAGGTGGGTTATTTAAAGTATTCCTTTTTTGAGCTGAAGTTGGTCTGACGTAATTATTTATATAATATATACGTTTTATGTTAGCCGGACATCGTATGTATTATCTCATATATGAAGGTATTATTAGACTGATATGTAGATTGCTTCATTTAGTATCTATCCATATATCAATTACCAAAAATATTAAAATGTCAAGAACATTTCAATGGACTGTATCTGTAGAACATAAGATACACAATACAGCATAACAGACTTAAAAGAGAAATGGGTGCAGACCAACACAACCAATAAATGATAAACTGCTTCCTGCGTGCATTTGTGTAGGTGAATTTACTGAGCGAGCTGTTTTTGACACAACCACTGGAGTCCCACTGAGTCCCAGCAGCTGGTAATTACCAAGTTAAAAGTGCCAGGCAATGAATTATACAGTGTGGTTGCTGCACAATTAAATCAGGCAGCAATCAGTCAATGTTACCAAATAATTACTTGTCAGTTCACACCTGGATCAGGGCAATGAATAATATAACATCATGTCACCATCACCGCCTCCCCAGCCCGCCCGACTCAAATCAAAATAGACTACATTAAAACATTGTAACAACAAAGACAGAGTTAAGAGTTTTGTTTTCAGCTGCTGAAAAAGGGAAATTGATCTTCAGTTTACTTTTTTTCTTGTTATGATGATTGATGGTTTAATTAGTTTTGACATATTTTATACCGTTAAACAAGATTAAAATTATACTGTAGCGGTAGAGTGAAAGCATAAAGTTTGAGACTTTGTGTTTAAATTTCATTTACAAATTATTTACAATTCTGTAATTTTTACATTGACAATTATGCCCATAATAATATTAATAACAAAAACAACAAAACAATAATAATAAAAGCTTTATTTGTATAGCACCTTACTTATATAAAATGCAGCTCAAAGTGCTTTACAGTATGGCATCTTAAACAAAACACGCTAGAAATAAAATACAGAATATTTGTATTGTAATGTTAATAAAAAATAACAAAAGATCAAATAAAAAGGCAGAGAAATAATAGTAAAAAAGGTAGTAAACTGGATGTAAATGCAGATTCTAATACAGTATATCCTAATGCTTCTATTATTTATATGTATATACATTTTGGAGGCGTAATGATGACTCCTTTATGTCAACACAACAATGAAAGGCTTTTACTGAACTTACCTTTTCAGCAAAATGTTCACGCTAACATACTTTATGAGATGTCCTATACGTTTTGAACCCAGGCAGCTGCTAAGGACTCTAGCACATGGGGCACCTGCTCTACCAGGCAAGCTACTGGGAGGTTTGCGAAGGCGTTTTGATCGCTTGTGTTGCTGGATTTTCATAGGAGAACAGAAACAGAAAACAACAATATAACTTTTTGTAAGATATCATATATATGTTGCCAGCAGTAACACAGCTGCTGTCTCTTTCTTTCCTCTCTTTCTCTAAGTCTATTTAAATTCTACACAGAGCTGGTTATGAAATTACAGATTTAGGTTAAGGTCCACACACACCAACACTGTAAGACGCATGTTAAAACACCTGTACACATTGTTTTCTTTGTAAGCCTTTGCATTCAAAGTGTGGACTCGACAAGACACTGACAAACATTTGGATGCCAGAGCAGCTCATTACTTATCATTATCGTTATCAATAAAAGAAAATAAGAACAACCCCAAGTTTCTTTTCAGCACTGTAGCCAGGCTGACAGAGAGCCACAGCTCTACTGAGCCGCCTTCTATTCCTATATCTCTCTCTCAGCAGTGACGACTTCATGAGCTTCTTTAACCATAAAATTATAATTATTAGAGACTAAATTAATTACCTCCTGCCCTCGACCGGTAACAATTTTTCTTCAACCACCGGAACCTTAAAAACAGCTGTAACTCCTGAAATATATCCAGACTGTTTTACTCCAATCAAATTTAACCAATTAACTTCAATCTCTAAGTTTAACTCCCACATAAAACAAATCTCAAGGACTGCCTTCTTTCATCTACGTAACATTGCAAAAATAAGACACATCCTGTCTCAAAATGATGCAGAAAAACTAGTCCATGCATTTGTTACTTCAAGGCTGGATTATTGCAACTCATTGTTATCAGGTTGTCCCAAAAAGTCCCTAAGACTCTTCAGTTGATCCAAAATGCAGCGGCACGTGTATTGACAAGAACAAAGAAACGGGATTATATTACTCCTGTATTAGCTGCTCTGCACTGGCTCCCGGTAAAATACAGAATAGAATTCAAAATCCTTCTCCTGACTTACAAAGCCATTAATGGTCAGGCTCCAGCATATCTTAAAGATCTCATAGTACCTTATAAACCAACTAGAGCATTACGCTCCCAGACTGCAGGGTTACTTGTAGTTCCTAGAGTCTCTAAGAGTACAATGGGAGCCAGAGCCTTCAGCTATCAAGCTCCTCTCCAGTGGAACCAGCTTCCAGTTTGTGTTCGGGGGGCAGACACCCTCTACACTTAAGAGCAGGCTAAAGACTTTCCTCTTTGATAAAGCTTATAGTTAGTGCTGGCTCAGGCGTGCCTTGGACCAGCCCCTAGTTATGCTGCTATAGGCTTAGACTGCCAGGGGAAATCACACCTCTCTCCTCCTCCTTTCCCTCCCATCTCCCTCTCACCCCTATATCTATATGCATTCATGTCCCTTAACTGTATGTTACAAACTAAGCATCCGGAGCATCTTCCCCAGAGTTTCTGTGTCTCTCATCTGGCATGTTGCCACTATTAAAGGTTATGTCTGGATCATGAATCTTGGCTGACGCCCACATTAATATTCTTTGGAGGCACCAGGAAGCTTTTTTGACATCCTCCTGGATCCAACTTTTTCATATTTGGTCACATGTTGTATTTTTACTATGTGGTTTATTCTCAACACACAACACGTTTGTCAGTCCTGGGAGAGGGATCCTTCCTCAGTTGCTCTCCCTCAGGTTTAAAAAAAATAAAATAGGGTTACTTTGTCTGTAACTAAGCTTACAAAAGTCCTTACAAGTAACACCTTCCATTGCCTACTCTGTATGTTGCCCTCTTTAAGCCTTTAGTCACTCTTCATAGTCATTCAGCTGCTCCTTGATACAACGTTAAGCAGCAATACTTCCAGTTTGTTAAGAAATGCAGCTCAGCATCACTTTTTTAGCAGCAAGCGGTCACGGAACATGTTTAGACCCAAACGCAGCACACAGGAAACCTGGAAAACTTGATGACATTTTAATGTCAGAGCTCAGCAGGTACAGGGCAAGACAGTTAATGAGCACAAGTACGTACAAAGTCTAAGCAGACAAACCAGTAGGGGACAGGCAAAAGGTAGAAAATCAGAAGAGACGGGCAGGCGGGCGGGCAGGCAGACGGGCAGGGGCACAGAAAAACAATCTAGAAAAATAGTCCAGAAATAAGTGCTAGCGCACCTTACATGAGTCAAAGTACAATCAGGCACTTGGTAAGTGAGCAGGAGAGACTTAAATACTGGCTTGATTGGAGATGAGATGCAGCTGGAGCCCAGGTGAGCTGATGAGGTGGGAGTGGCTGGCTGGTGGGGCGAGGTGGAGGAAGGGTAAGTAGAAAGGTACATAAGTGCAGCAGGTAAGGTGAGAAGCAGACTGTCACATGCAATTTCTTCAGACATCAAACCCATCAATCCCTACACACACAACTATCTCTCAACTCACTGTTAATGTTTTAAACTCAATATAGTTGTGTTTAGTTTAAAATGTCATCTGTTTGAAGCTGTAACACAATTAGGAAGTGTATTTCATGATTACTGTAGGTGTGCAGTGGTGGGGGTTAGAGAGGTTAGGTGTCAGGGCATCAATGAGGATCTTCACCAGTGTATTGACAGAAAGATCTAGATGTGTTTCATGGTCAGTCCACCAAAAAAGCAAGCCACGTGCTAAATAGCCCCGAATGCTTTTGACCATCAAACCCAGGACCAGCAGTTGTACCTCTCCTCTGGATCTATAAAAGAATAGCAGCCATCAATCATTGTCAGGGCCGTCCTTCCCCAGCCCAGACGGACGGGGGTGACTGATGTCACTGCATGTTACTGTCCAGCCCTCCCGCCTCCACTCCTGCTCACTCACATCAAACAGACCTGACAGGCCACCAACTACAGACCAAAGGGGCACCACAATGTCACCTTTTTAGATTTTTGGGGGAGGGTGGGGGGACTTGTTGAGGGGACACAATCAGCTCCCAGCATCCCACTCTTTGTTTTGTTTGTTGATTGACAGCTGGGGTGCCTGCGTTGGGCAGTGAAGAGGACTTTGGCTGACAAATCTCTTGATTGCCGTGTAGCTCGGTAACCTTCATTCACATCTGTCCCAGGTTTGTCCCGTCTGATGGGACAGACTGTGTCCACACTCCGCTGTGTATTCAAGATGAACGTTTTATGGAATCTATGATGAGCTGGGCAGTTATTGAAAAATGAAACCGTACTCTATTACTTTTTGGGCCAGAATTGATTATACCGCTTATATAACGTGTTTCTTTTTGGGAAACACTGTTGTTACTATGGTGTCAGAAATCATAATATGTTTAAAAACCCTATATATATATATTTATTTAGATAATGCTTACACGGTGTATACACATAAATAAAGATGGGTTTAATCAAATGACCACAAACCAATTGTCATAGTAAAAAGCTCTCCTGGGGCCAGATAGTTAGGAGTACTTATTGGTGTCTGGGTCTCAAAATATCTACAGTTTGTGTGCGCACTGGACTTGAAGAGAGTTTGAACACAACAGGAGCTAAACAGCAAATCAGTGTTTTTTGCAATGTGGTTTCAGTTGTATTCATGCATTGTACCTGGATATTTTCTAATCTATCAGTATTGGTATTTCTTAATACTAGCAGTCTGGTTGAAGGTAATATAATGTTAGTGTCTGGCAAGCAGAATAGTGGGTGGTGTAAGGTTACCTTCTATGACAAATCAAAAGACCTAATCTTTAGTTAGTGTCTTCTCCAAAACATTGTTGGAGTTGTAGGGCAAGAGCGATACGGTGCAACATTGGCTCAGCATATTAACATATCATTACATAGGACTTTCTGACGTATTGACATGTAAATCCTAAATCCAAGAAAGTGGATATAGAGCAGATACCCCCCTCCCTTTTGTATCCCAGCAAAGCATATTGGAGCCAGCCTGCACGTTTGCATGGATTTACAGCCTCCAGCTACCCTGCCAAATGAAAGCAAGACATTCCCCAATCCGTCCTCTAGCACCCTGATGTAAGTATAGCACACCACCAGGAAAGCAAGTGAAAACCTGTTGTCTAAATTTTATTTAAGCCTCCTATTTTGCAGACAATCAAGATTAGTGTGGGGCCACCACATCCTCTGCTCATTCTGAGATGTTCGGCACAGCGATTAATTAGGGGCCACACCAGGGGTCTGGGGCCACCGACACTGCAGTGAAGTGGCATTAGAAATGGGGGAGGATTAATGGTTGTTGGGGGGCGACTGTTAGATTGTATTATGGCTAAGGCAGTTCGAGACCTTGGTCACTCTTGAGTTGCAGGGTTAATGTGTGTGGCTTAACATATAGCCGGCATATTAGTGGTCAATGCAATATCCTGTTTTACAAGGCAGGAGAATCGTACAAAGTTGAAGCATTAGTCTTGTAAAGGCTGGTGATTATGATGGCTTTCTTTCTTTTTGTCCTCCATTGTAATTGTTTATGCTGCCAGCAGATTTCTAGTGGTACTCAACCGAAAGTTTTTTAGCAGCTTTTTTGAATGGCTGTTGCATCAACTCAGTGGTTCCCAAAGTGAGGGGTGCTCCCCCTAGGGGGGGGCACAGAGCTATTGGAGGGGGGGCGCAGCAAGGCAAATGAATGAGGCATGCTTGAGCCCTGCTAGCATAACATGGACAAGTTTTTGACAGGGCTCCCAGCTAAACACAAAGCAGAGGATGGATCTTCAACAAATGTGCCAGCTTCCCAAGCAAGTCAAGACCAGAAAATATGATGAGGCATATATTACCTTCAGCTTCACCAGTACAACGGTGTGTAACGAGGAGAGACCACAGTGTGGTGTGTGTCTGAAAATACTAGCTTGTGACTGTCGCGTACAGCAGAGTCACTTAACTGAAGCTGCATCTGTGCCTTCAAACGCCTCATAGAAAGTTGCTACAGAGTTGCTCAGTGTTAAAGGTTGCACACTATAGCCGAGGAATTAATGCTTCCCTCTGCTATTGATATGGTTTCCACAATGATGGATGAAGCAACAGCCAGCAAGCTAAAGGCCATTCCTCTGTCAAATAATACTATCGCGAGGCGCATTAATGATATGTCACGGTCATTTTTGCAAAGCAAATGTTCAGCTTTTAGTTTTTTCTCTCAGGGAGCTGGTTAAGTTTTAAAAGCCAGAGATGTAATGTTGAGAAAACATGTTGAAAGCAGAAATGCTGTTACACAGTATTACAGTTAGACTTTTAATAATTCCACTATAAAGGTGATCTGTCACTTTATTATTTATTTTGTTTTGTTAAATAAGAAGTTGCAGTTTTATGAATTACAATGTTTAAAATAATAGTACGTGTGTCGTGGGGGGGCTGCAGAAAACGTTTGGGAACCACTGCATCAACCTTTTATGTGAAAGTGGAAGAATTGAGCTTTGAGGTTAAATCTGAACTAACCTCTCCTTCTTCACAAACTATTGATGAAGTGTTCATGAGTGCACCAATGCAGCTGCATTAGTAGAAAATAGACTTGGATCTGAAAGGATGTTGAGAGCTGAATAGACATGAATGTCTGACTGTACATGATTACAACATGACGTGACCCCCAGACCTCAGAACTAACAATCAAACTCCAGGTCACCTCCTGAAAGCTGCCTGGAAAACTCTCCTGTCTCCCTCAACTTTAGGTCTGTTGGATCAGAAGTGGCAACCCCCCCATGAAGTCAATGCTGGACACATAACCTAATAACTGCTGGCACTGTTTTAAATGTGACCACTTGTTCAACTATGAGGGTGCAGTTTTACAAAACGTGGACCCATTATCAATTTTTTTTACAGTTTTGTTGTTGAGACAATTTATTTACATTTTTGTTTCACTTTAATTAATTAATGTAACTTTGTTATATTGATTGTTTTGCCAGTCACTGACATCCTCTCTGTCTGTCCCCTCATTGGATGGTAAATGTTTGTGTACAGATGCTGATCGAGCCCAGAAGCACGGCATGGACGACTTTATTTCAGCCAACCCCTGTAACTTTGACCATGGCTCGCTGTTTGAGCTGGTGCAGCGCCTCACTCTGGACCACAGACTCAACGACTCTTACTCCTGCCTGGTAAGGAAAGGTTTAGATTGAAGGAGGTCCTAAGCACCTCATACAGCTGCATGTAATGTATGTACAGTATGTAGATTACACACATACTGCACAAACAGTCCAGTTGTGGATGTCGGGTTTAGAAAGCATGGCAAAGATTCTCCTCATTCAGAGGTGGTCACAGACCAACATCTCCACCTATTGTATGTTGTACCTACAAGACATTGTGAAGCATGCTGTCTGGCTTCAGTCTTGTATGGCATTGGTGTGTGTGTGTGTGTGTACAAACATATGTTAACCTCACACAGCAGTGTTTGTGTGTGTTACCCACAGGGCTGGTTCAGTCCCGGTCAGGTGTTTGTATTAGATGAGTACTGCGCTCGCTACGGCGTACGAGGCTGCCATCGGCATTTATGTTACCTGAGCGATCTGCTGGACAGGGCGGAGAACGGAGCCATGATTGACCCCACCCTGCTGCACTACAGCTTCGCCTTCTGTGCCTCCCATGTCCATGGAAACAGGTACAAATCAAGGCTTGAGGCTGACGTTTAGCAGGGAAATTATGACAAACGTCCCATTCCACATATACAGGCACACATTTGATGATAAGTGACCCCCCCTCTTCGGTTTGTTATGCTTTTGAGGTTAATGCTTTTGTTTTGTTTTCACTTTGCATGTTTGCATGCTCACTTTTCTTCTTTCTTTTTTCTCCATCTTTCCTGTATAACCTCTTTACCTTGTTCACTTTCACAAAATTACCTTCCTTTCACTGTTCCCAAAATCCTGCACTTCCACACAACCACACCTAGTCATCGTGTGTCTGAGTTGCTAAACTGGCCGGTATCTGAGGCTGAACTTGAACGAGCATTGTTCCCCTCTGCCCCTGAGCTTCCTGCTAAGAGAGAACTCAAAATCATTGAGTTCATGAAGAAAAAGGACTCCAGGTTCCCAATTTTCTCAGGAACTAAAAGGTAAGTTATCCTGGAGTATGTGTGGCCCATTCTAACTAAGGTGGGAAACACAAACATCTTCTTTAAAAAGTTTTAACCATTATTCCTACTGCAACAACTCAGGTTTAGCCCAATTATAAACTCTGACAAAGATCTTGCGTTTTAACTCAATACTCACATTTGACAGGAAATCCTCTGATATGCCCACAGTTAAACAACATAAAGGTTGCATTGGTCAGAGTTAAAATGAATGTCCACAGTCAGCACACGAGACAAGAGAGTCTCCAGTGTTACTAGTTTGTGCTTCACAAGTAGTTTAGTTGGCTTTTCTTTGGCTGTGGTAAACAACTAAACTAGGATAGCATATTTCTAAACTTGGTTTTAGAGGAGCAATTTTCCGACACAGATCAAATGGTGTCATTTCCTGAAGGTTCTGTCGTATGTGACACAGGAGTCATCTGGTCTTTAATCCAGTATGTACCCTGTTATCTAAGTTCCACTATTTACCTCTTGTCTAATCTGCTGTGATGTGCTCGGACATCAAATCTGTCAACATCACAGTCGGCCGTCTGTGGATGATGTATAACAAAGATAGACGAGGGCCACTCCGGCGCTGAGGGCAAAGGTCAGGAGGCTGTCTGTCTTTGGTTTAAACTCAGGCATCAAAAAGTTGTTTCTCGCTGCCAGAGGACAGAGTTCAGCATAGTTTATTATTAATGTTGAAAATGAATACACAGACATGTATATTCACATCTAAATATAGATCTTTCTTTTCATAAAATCCAAAAATAATGAGTCCTATTTATCTACATATCCACATCCACACACATCAAACAGAGACCTGCTCTGCCAGTCCAGCCGTCCTGCCTGGAGGTCGAGGCATGACAGGTTGACAGGTTGTCATGTGTGACGGCCGAATGTCTCCGCTGCCATCGCTGCTGCGTCTGCCCCAGTGCACACACCTCATCCAGACCACCCCCCCACCCAAACACACACACACACACACACACACACACACACACACACACAGACACAGACACAGACACACACACACACACACACACACACACCCCACCCCCACACCTGCCTCCTAATAGCCTGCTGGCCTGGAAGTGTTGGTGCACCAACTTGGACTCAGTTGCCCGGTTGCCTGCTAAAGTGTCAGGATTTGACTTCTGTCCAGCTAAATGTCGACGCCATTTACATCGACTGTTTGTTAGGAAATGGCTTCAAAATAAACAAATTAAATATCAGATGCTCTTTATTTGATATAAAATAAAAACCAATTCAATGACATTTGATAAAAAAACAACCAGTGAGAATTCATTTGATTTTAGATTTCTCATGTAAACAGTCATTCCCTTAATGAAAGTGGTCATTTCCAAGGATGGAATCTTTGATGCAACATTTACATTTGTTGATAGATATATCCATATACACATGCAGAGTTGTGCAAACATGTTGAGGTACAGTGGTTGTGAAATGCATATTTCAAAAATAGACCTCTCTGGGAACCATCACCTTATCGTGGTGGAGAGGTTTGTGTGTCCCTATGAACCTGAGAGCTGTGTTGTCTGGAGCCTAGTGCTCCTGGTAGGGTCTCCCAAGGAAAATTGGTCTCAGGTGAGGGGCCAGACTAAGAATGGTTCAAAAACGACTTCATGAAAGAAAGGGAAAGGAAAGGAGAGACCCTGCCCGGAGGAAGCCCGGGGCCCCCGTCTGGAGCCAGGCCCAGAGGTAGGGCCCGACAGCGAGCGCCTGGTGGCCGGGTTTGCCACGGAGCCCGGTCAGGCACTGCCCGAAGAAGCTACGTGGTGCCTCCCATCCATCCATCCTGTGGGCCCACCACTCATGGGAAAAACCGCTGGGGTCGGGTGCTTCTGTCACACGGGTGGCAGTGATGGTCAGGGACCTCGACGGACCAGACCCGGGCAGCAGAGGCTGGCTCTGGGGACATGGAACGTCACCTCTCTGTGGGGGAAGGAGCCGGAACTAGTGCGGGAGGTGGATCGCTACCAGTTGGATCTGGTGGGGCTTACCTCCACGCACAGTCTTGGCTCTGGAACCATACTCCTGGATAGGGGTTGGACTCTATTCTTCTCCGGAGTTGCCCAAGGTGTGAGGCGCCGGGCCGGGGTGGGGATACTCACTAGCCCCCGGCTCCGCTACGTTGGAGTTTATCCCGGTGGACGAGAGGGTCGCCTTCGGGTTATGGGGGGGGAAACTGACTGTTGTTTGTGCCTATGCCCCAAACCGCAGTTCTGAGTATTCGGCCTTCTTGGAGACCCTGAATGGAGCCCTGCAGGGGGCTCCAGTAGGGGACTCCGTAGTCTTGCTGGGAGACTTCAACGCACACGTGGGAAACGATGGAGACACCTGGAGAGGCGTGATTGGGAGGAAGGGCCTCCCTGATCTAAACCCGAACGGTCGTTTGTTGTTGGACTTCTGTGCCCTAGGCCAAAGGTCAATGATTTTGTAATCGTATCATCTGATCTGAGGCCGCATGTTTTGGACACTCGGGTGAAAAGAGGGGCGGAGCTGTCGACTGATCACCATCTGGTGGTGAGTTGGATCAAGGGGTGGGGGAAGACTCTGGACAGACCTGGTAAACCCAAACGGGTAGTGCGGGTGAACTGGGAACATTTGGAGGAAGCCCCTGTCCTGGGGATCTTTAACTCACACCTCTGGCGGAGCTTTTCAGCCATCCCTGTGGAGATTGGGGGCATTGAACCTGAGTGGGCAATGTTCAAAACCTCTATTGCTGAAGCTGCGGTGATGAGCTGTGGTCTCAAGGTCTTAGGTGCCTCAAGGGGCGGTAACCCTCGAACACCGTGGTGGACCCCGGTGGTCAGGGAAGCCGTCCGACTGAAGAAGGAGTCCTTCCGGGTTATGTTATCCGGGAGGACTCCGGAAACAGTTGCAGGGTATCGAAGGACTAGAAGGGCGGCAGCTTCTGCCGTGTCAGAGGCAAAGCAGCGGGTGTGGGAGAAGTTCGGAGAAGCTATGGAGAAGGACTATCGGTCGGCACCAAGGTGCTTTTGGAAAACCATCCGGCACCTCAGGAGGGGGAAGCAAGGAACCATCCAAGCTGTGTACAGCAAGGGTGGGACCCTGCTGACTTCAACTGAGAAGGTTATCGGCCGCTGGAAGGAGCACTTTGAGCAACTCCTGAATCCGACTAACACGCCCTCTATGGTTGAGGCATAGCTGGAAGCTGATGGGGGATCATCGTCAATTTCCCTGATGGAAGTCACTGAGGTAGTCAAACAACTCCACAGTGGCAAAGCCGCAGGGGTTGATGAGATCCGTCCAGAAATGCTGAAGGCTTTGTGGATCTGGAGAAGGCGTATGACCGGGTCCCCCGGGTGATACTGTGGGAGGTGCTGCGGGAGTATGGGGTGAGGGGGTCACTTTTGAGGGCCATCCAATCCCTGTACGCCCAAAGCGAGAGTTGTGTCCGGATACTCGGCAGTAAGTCGGACTCGTTTCCCGTGAATGTTGGCCTCCGCCAGGGCTGTGCTTTATCACCAATCGTGTTCGTGATTTTCATGGATAGGATATCGAGGCGTAGTCGTGGAGGAGAGGGGTTGCAGTTCGGTGACCTGAGGATCTCATCGCTGCTCTTTGCAGATGATGTGGTCCTTATGGCATCATCGGTCTGTGACCTTCAACAGTCACTGGATCGGTTCGCAGCCGAGTGTGCAGCGGTTGGGATGAGGATCAGCACCTCCAAATCTGAGGCCATGGCTCTCAGCAGGAAACCGGTGGATTGCCTACTCTGGGTAGGGAATGAGCCATTACCCCAAGTGAAGGAGTTCAAGTACCTCGGGGTCTTGTTCGCGAGTGAGGGGACAATGGAGCGAGAGATTGGCCGGAGAATCGGAGCAGCGGGGGCGGTATTACAGTCACTTTACCGCACCGTTGTGACGAAAAGAGAGCTGAGCCAGAAGGCAAAGCTCTCAATCTACCGGTCGACCTTCGTTCCTACCCTCACCTATGGTCATGAAGGCTGGGTCATGACCGAAAGAACGAGATAACGGGTACAAGTGGCCGAAATGGGTTTTCTCAGACGGGTGGCTGGCGTCTCCCTTAGAGATAGGGTGAGAAGCTCAGCCATCCATGAGAGACTCGGAGTAGAGCCGCTGCTCCTTTACGTTGAAAGGAGCCAGTTGAGGTGGTTCGGGCATCTAGTAAGGATGCCACCTGGGCGCCTCCCTAGGGAGGTGTTCCAGGCACGTCCAGCTGGGAGGAGACCCCGGGGAAGACCCAGGACTCGGTGGAGAGATTATATCTCCTCACTGGCCTGGGAATGCCTCAGGATCCCCCAGTCGGAGCTGGAGGATGTGGCCCGGAGAAGGGAAGATTGGGGTTCCTTACTGGAGCTGCTTCCCCCGCGACCCGATCCCGGATAAGCGGTAGACGATGGATGGATGGATGGATGATACAAAGTGTTGTTTAGAGAAAATCCACAATTAGTAAATACAATAATCACAATCACAAATTAATCAGTCAGTTTATAGCCCATTTTAAATGTTTTTTTGTATTTTTGACAAATAACGTTTCAGCTCAATTGTGACTGCTTTAAAGCAGCAACCTGGGTCAACAAGGCAACTTGGCTCCATAAAATGTCAACCTCATATTCAAGCGTCTTGTTTTTTCGACCAACCAAAAACCAGTCAGCAGATTTTCATCTTTGAGAAACTGGAACCACAGAATCTTTTACATTTTGCTTTTGAAATGACATAATTTTCTTTCAATCGACTGGTTGATTAATCTACTGATCGTTTCAGCTCGAGACTCAGCTCGATTGATTCTTGAGATGTGCAAATGAAGAAGGCATTGTGAAAATGACCAAAGGATGATAGCATTATGCTTTGCTTGATTAGGAGTCATTTGCAGAGCTGCATTTTTGGATATTTTCCAAAAATGGATTTCTAAAGCAGACATGTTACTTGGTAATCTGATGTGGTGGTACCCTGCAAATTAAAGGAGAAGTGAAAGTGTTGCTGGCTTGCCGTCTGTCTGCCACTGATGGCTCATTTGCTTGTTGTCGTCATCGGAGCTGCGAGGTCATGAGGTCAAGCAAACATGAGGAAGCTGCCAAGAAACAATGCACGGCTGGAAGAAAAAAAGAGAGAGAGCCCTGCAGGACTTAATTAGTGTGAAATTTTCCTCTTTCATTTTCTGTCACAATGTGAAAGGTGAGATGGCTTTTTACTTTTTTTTATTTTTTCTTCCATTGTTGTGTCAGGCTTGTATATACTTATATATTTCTAGTGCAAACAATCACCAGCTACTCACCTATATAGCAAGGTGTAAACTGATTGTCATACGTAAATCATTCGGGATCATTTGTATTTCACATATACAAAGAACACCAGTTTTTTATGATGAGGTTTCAGGTTACATTCAGTATTGTATTAGGCTGCTTTCATTTCCATAAGTTAGAATACAGGTAGACTCCTTTTGTTTGGTAACTCTTTAACTTTAACAACATCCTGTTAGTATTGTGTCTTCTTTAGAAAAAATTGATTAAATCTTGGCTGTTAACCTGCTGGTGACGTCAAAGCAGACTCAATCATTTGAGCTACCTGTAGTCATCTCCTCTTCAGCTTCCTGATGTGCAGCAGCAGAGTCCTACAGGTGGCTGTGACACTGTCTGTTCAAATGCCCATGCTCATCTGGATGAGATGATCGCTGATGCTAAGCAAATTGGTAGTCGATATCTAACAAGTACACATGGAGCAAATATATATACCCCCACCACAACCACCACACACACAAACACAGAGACAGTTTCTCACTGTCTGCTGAAATGACATGTCAAAGGGGGTGGGGAAAGAGATGTCTCCTGCTTCTCATCATGCTGTCATAGCCACCAGTCCAACGCCTCTTCTGTCACATGCACTCTGCTCACACTCCACCCAGACCCAACCATGTCACAAACGATAATCACATCGCACACACACACACACACACACACACACACACACACACACACACACACACACACACACACCTGCTTGACACTGTAATTGCTTTACGTGTATTAAAATAATAGGAAGAATATGATGGTAACGATAGTAATACATTTCAGCTGAGCCCATGTAATGTTACCTGTTTACAATATGGAATTTGGGAAGCCTGTCACTCAAACTAATTATTTGTGTGTGTGTGTGTGTGTGTGTGTGTGTGTGTGTGTGTGTGTGTGTGTGTGTGTGTGTGTGTGTGTGAGCAAGCCCACGCTAACTTTCAAATACTATTGATCAATTTTAATAATGAGAGTCAGCGCCTCTAAATCTGAGGCAATACAGTCACTGTTAGGGACCAAAGCATCACTCTTATACCAATCACTGCAAGAACTGTTTTTTTTGTAGTTTGGGTTATATCCCAGAATTTTTCATAAAACGCATGTTGTTACCTAAAATCCAATGTAATGTTTTCTGGTATGATCATATGCTCTGTCATTTACACAGGAGAAAGTGAGAATGGTGTTGAGTTCTGCAAATGTATGTTTGTGGTATCAACAATCTTCTGTCTGAAACATCAACAACAATCAACTATAAAATAGTTTTCCCACAACATGGCTGACAGTTCAAAGACAAATTAATGAAGTTATAATGAGCTCTCATATTCTGTGGGGGTATGGACTGTGTTCTGTGGAACCTGTCTAAGACTAATTCATACAGGTCCGATTTCTTGCTCAAAACCCAAGTTCAGGAAAAGCGTATATCGTCAGATTTGTAGGTGATCCATGCCCAGTTTTGGTCTAAACTGCCATCGTTAAAGCACACTGAGAAAAGTGCTGAATTCTGGCCCAGGACTCAAATTCTGAAAGGCTTAACTCAGGTCCTGGCCCTGAACTAACCATAACCCTTTGGAGCTCTTTTACATCTTTTGTTCCACAATGGTCTGTTATTTTCACAGAACCTGAGAAGATTCGGGGATGCATAAATAATGTGTAAACAACCCAAACTTCACCATACCTTTTGAAAGTCACTCGTATGTAAGTTGGTGCTCTACCTTCAGTAAAACCTTGTATTGCTTGTCACTGCCGCTGTCTTTCAGGCCTGATGGTATTGGCACAGTGACCTTAGAAGAGAAGGAGCACTTTGAGGAGATCAAGGAGAGGCTACGAGTGCTTCTGGAGAACCAGATTACCCACTTCAGGTAGGAACCGTGTACAACAACCATGTGCTGATCTCATACCGAACTGCAGTTCTGAGGGTTCACATGAGAATCCAATCTGTCGCTTCCACAGGTACTGCTTTCCATTTGGTCGGCCAGAGGGAGCGCTGAAAGCAACTCTGTCCTTGCTTGAAAGGGTAAGTCATTTCTACTGCTGGACAGCAAGTGTTTGTTTTTTTTTCATTTAGCTTTGCCTTCTGAAATACAATAGCTCAGAAACCGTTGGCCTCCATGTAGCAGTGTGTGTTAAGAAGACAACTCTCGATGGCCTTTAACCATCAATCACTCAATTTCAAGGCCAGTTTTGTCAATCACACAATAAACAAGTTGGCATTGATCCATATTTATGTTTATGTCTCCTGACATGCAGCCCAAATGTCTTCTGACGCAAAAAAGTTTTTCAGTCAAACAGACTTTCACCAGTTAACTGTTGCTTTCCTTTTTAGGTTCTGATGAAAGATATTGTTACCCCGGTTCCACAAGATGAAGTCAAGGCTGTGATCCGTAAGTGTCTGGAGCAGGCAGCTCTCGTCAACTACCAACGCCTGTCAGAGTATGCCAAACTGGAAGGTAAGTTACTGCTCCATCACTGCGCATTTGTGTTAGTGCAACTGCTAAAACGCTGCAAGAGTGTTCTGTCCTGATACGGCTTTTAATGTAACAACTCTTAACCTGCTGAGTCAGTGAGAGTTACTGTGAGAGTTTACTGTCACATAAGAATTCAGATGTGAGAGAACATGTTCTCTAAATGTGAACAAGCAAGGATAGAATGGAATAACATTGACAAACGCTGGTGAATCATTGAATACTTTAGCCAAGGTGAAATTAGCCACCCACAGATAGGACTTTCTTGGTCCATGATGACGTTTACAGCAGTATTGTGCATTTCACTTGGAAAAACTGATAAAATATTCATGTCATTTACTGTCTTTGGTTCACTGCTTTGTACATAATGTACATGAAGCTAGTTGCCAAAGATGTGCATTTTCAGTAGGGATCTTTGGGATAAATCAGCTATAAAGTACTGTAGTATATTTTATTGCATTTACGAATTTCAATTCATTCATTTATTTAAAAAAAAAAAGCCTAACTTTTACATTATTCTTATTTCATATTGCATCTAATGGCATGACAGTTGTTTTACCACAAATGTGTTTGTTTTGCCTTATCTTCATCTTATTTTAATAGCAAATGTACAGTAAGTAAAAATGCATTCAATTCAATCTTTTTGCTGACTTCGTCCACCATGCCTAAGCTTCTTTTTCAGCAGAGTCCTAAACTGCTTCTGTCTCCCACTTTGACCTGCCTGGTAGATGAAGTGATGCTCCTTCTTTTCCCTTTCTCTGCCTTCCTATTCCTTGCTCTGATGATTTTCATTCTCACTCCTCTCGTTTCCTTGTCTATTGGCTTTTGCTGCTTCTCAGTAGCTGCTGTTTGAAAACAAGAAGGCCAATAAACATGATGGGACTGCCCCTTGTGGCAGTTCAGTGTTTTTTATGTTGCCTGGTCCAGGTTCTCTTTAGTAGGCATCATACATATTTTGCAAACCTCTGAACATTTATATTCAGCTGCAACACTTATCTAGAACCTACTTAAAGGTAGGTTTTTTGTTTTTCAGGAACACTGACATTTGGGAAATATGCTTTATTGGTGTCTTTACCAAAGATTGATATCAGTTTTACCCCTATGTGTCCAGTACCAACATACATCCTGGATGTGTTTAGCCTAGCACAAAGCTCAGCGGAAAGTGAAAGTAGCTCTACCTATCTAGCTATTTGTTTAGAAAAAAAGCTTGAAGGCTAACTCTTCCTAAAGATAAACTTCAACAAACATTTCAACATACGACAGCTCAGAAGTGATTTTGTCAACTTGAGCTAGGCTAGCTATTTTTCCGCTGCCTGCATTCTTTGTGCTAAGCTAGGCTGAACATGCACAGGACCTACAGTATCTCTGTACTAGACACACTGAAGTACAACTGTTCTATAGGTAATATCCCTTTCATACACAAGACACATGTGACACACTAGCAAACTTGTGTTTGATTGCATTTTTATGAGAAAATAATTACAAAGAATAACTAGAAGGGCAGCCAGAGAGCTCAGACCTCCGCCTAGGCTGTTTACGTAAGAAAAGAAGTGCTCCAAAATGTAATGGGTTCTTCCTTGGCCCATGCTACACCCTTCCACTAAGTTTAATGAGCATAGAGCCGGTCTTTCCATAATCCTGCCGACAAACACACAACCCAAACCAAGAACATGACCTCCTTGGCGTAGGTAATAAGAGCCAAGGGTTATTTTCTCTTTCTGTTTTGTCCACATATGCACTCTCTGCCCGTCTTCACCTCGTTGACTGTTTCAATTGTCAATTAGAATGTAAACTCCTGTTCATGAAGCCATGTAGAGTGGGCATGCAGGTTAAATCTGGGGAGGCTGTCGAGCTACAATCATATAATGCACATTGAAAGTAAAATACAGCAAACAAGTGTATTTCCCATAATGTTGTTGTTCAAAATAAAGCTGAACTTCCTAAAAATGGTCAATTCAAGACGATGTCTGTAAAGAAGCCATCACCTCCCTGAAGACCCTAAGCAAAATTAACCTTAGTTTCTCAGTTGTGATTTTACCTCTGCCTGGCAGAATGAATGGTTAATCCAAAGTAGACGGCCCATCATCTTTGAACCCCAGACAAACAAACATGGATACAGTCTACTTTTACCCTCGTGCCTGTCTCACAGTAACAGGAGCGATGCCATCTCGCTCTCTCTGTCAAAATCTCATCTACCCGTCTCCAACCCTGCTAAACACAGCCTGGAACTGTAAACTCCAAGGTTACACTGATAAATTGTACTGCTGGCATATCAATGAAAATCATGGACATGGGTCAGTCAGCGTCAGCCAACTCAGTTATGAGAAAGCTCTCAAAGGTGCTTTATGTAGCATTTTAATTGATTAATTAATTAATATAGGATCAATCAATTCATTTTGACACATACGTATTATAAAAGTTACAAATAAGATGAGATCAGTTTCTACATGGCTTTTTATACAATGCTGGGTTATTTACAGTAAAGGGAGCTTACTTACGAGTAAAAACAGTAACATAATTATATAATAATCAAAATGCAAATTGGATTTTGATTCATTTTGACGTACTGATCATTTGGATATATTTTAGCTAAAAGAATTGTAAGCAAAAATTCTACCGGAAAGTATACACAAATGAAAGAAAGTCAATATGATTTGATAGGAACAAGGAGATCCTTGTAATTCTGTTAAAGAGTTTAGTTTATGCAACACTTGCACTGAGGAACCTGCCAATAAGTGCCATGTACAATAAGTTAGACAATGTCTAAAAATAATTCAACAGACAAGTATACAAATGTATGATCAGAATGACATGTGCACATTAGTATCGTAGGCACAGTATAAAACGATCAGATTAATTTTGTAAAAAGGGTAGACTGTAGTGTAAGCCGACACCTTTAAGTCTGTAAAACAACATTTCTGCTTAGTAGCATTGTTTTTTACCGTCATTTTGTTCTCTAATTTGCTAATAATAATTGCAAATTGCAAAATAAGACATGTTGCACCTTTGATAGAATACATTTTAGATTTTAAATGACTGAATGCTGATACACCAATATGCTTTTATGGCATGAAAAATGCTCCCTGAAAAGCTCATATGGGTCGAACCTGTGCTCGTCTCTCTGACCCCGGCCTCTCGCATGCCTCGGTATCCCTCTTTCTCTGTAGGGAAAAAGAGAGAGATGTATGAGCATCCTGTCTTCTGCTTGGCGTCTCAAGTGATGGATTTAACCATTCGTGAGTACTTTCCTCATTCCCCAGCCCCACCACCCACCTCTGCACACTTTTATGTTTCTCTATGACCAGTATGCACTCAAACCACAACAAACGACCTCACATTTTTGTCCTCCCTGACGTCCTTTGGTTTGCTTGTGTCTGTTATTTAAGTCTATTACAGTTTCTTGATTTGTTTCAATATGTCGCTGAGACACTCCGAACACATTCTAATCTCTCTGTGAGCTTGTTTTCTGTCCTGCCCAAACCACCTGTTCTTTGTCTGTCTGCGACTTGAATGCATTTTTACTTTGCTTGTGTGTGAATCCTTTTAGCGTGTAAGACCATGGTACTTCCAAACAGGACATCTATATCCTGCAGTTAATTAAATGGTATCTTACTGTATTGTGTTGTCAATCCTTTGAGTGAAGCATCTCTTGGCTCAGGTTAGACAAGTTGTTGCACATTGTGGATATGCCTCTGTCTTTGAATGAAACCACCATTACATGCGGATACTAATGGGATCATTTTATAAACATTTTAACAGGTTTTTATACTGTTTCAGATTTTCGGTCAAAGTGAAGACACTTTGTGTCCCTCTAACGTCTTCTCTATCACAAACCATACTTTAAGACGAAACCTTTGGCTCAGAGGCTGCAGATATATGTTGAATGCGTTGCTATTAAATAGTCAATCTTACCTTTACCTTTATTTCGACTCCTGTCTTCCATTGCCTCTGCTTATACTACTTGTATTGAATAATATCTTCTCTCTCACCCTTTACCTGACACATTCCCACCTCTCTTGACCTTCTCTCCATCCTTGCACCCTGTTCTTAAATAACTACTCCTACTTAGTGGAGGAATCTCAGAAAACACTGCACGATCCAGGTGATGTTGTACTGTATGTCTAACTTATGCTGATAGCTCATTCCTCTACCTTACACCATCCCGTAGACCCTGTCACCACTCTCCTGATACCTGTGCATTGCTCAGTGCTTCTCACTGCTCTGAATAAACAGAATGGTGATGAAACTTTTGTTTGGATTGTTCAGTTCCTTCAGGAATGAGGAGAAAACAACACAATGACACACCGTTTGGTGGAAATTTGTGAGACTTTAAAGTTTGCAATAAATTCATTGAACTGCAATTTCACAATAATGTAAAATACTCAATCAAATGTGGCCTTACCCATATGATATGATGTGGCGTTGACAAAACACAACAGGAGAACAGAAATGAGTTGAAGATCAACAAATGGAGAGATGTAAGATGATTCACATTGCCAGTGAGAATCCCTTCTATTGATGAGTAACTCAAGAGAGCTGATAGAGATGATCCCAGAGTCAGAGTCAGTACAAGTTAAATGTCTACTGAGCAGCAGGGAGTAAGAACTCCATCCACTGAAAACTGGAGTTGGCAACATGTTAGACAATCTCTGGATGAAAGAGACCTTCAAACTTCCAGCATGTCAGAAACATCTGTTTTAGTCATGACATGTCAAATATTCCAGTGAAGCATTTAATGATCAAAACATTACATTACAGTCATTTAGCAGACACTCTTATCCAGAGAGAGTTACAGTGAACCAACTACAGGGACAGTCTCCCTGGAGTAGCTCAGGGTTAAGTACCTTGCTCAGGGGTACAATGGTGGCAGCCCTGGTATTGAACTCACAACCATCTGGTGTTGTATTTGGAAGCCGTACCAGTAGGCCACTAGACCATCACCACCCAAAACATCAGCTGTCCTGTCTCAGGTTGACATAATAAAGCTGTCAACTTGTTGTCCTGGTTAGATCTTACAAAGCTGGAGACAATAAAAAAAAATTAAGTTATAGAAATACTATAATTGTTTTGTATAAAACTGCACTTCCAAACTCTGACATAATAGCTCTGACTTAATAGACATTACTAGATCCTAACAGTCCCCCCTTTTGAGCCAGTACAGAAGTCCTATTCTGTGGAAGCTCTCAGCCATGTTAGCATTACTTCAGCTCCAGCAGGCAGTCCTCCGTCATCCTGCTGTTTTGTCCACAACATCACTGAGCCACAAGAGCTCTGCCAGTAGGTGGACTTAAACTGTCATGAACTCAGAAGTGGCCAATTCATCCCCTGTGAGGCTCTCTGTGTGTATGTTCTTATCCAGAAGGATGACGCTGCTGATATTAGAGTGACACAGCATAAACTGGAACATAACACGCAGGCTTTGGTGTTTTTAAGACATGTACTGTTGTTTTATTCCAGTACTCTAAGCTCTGACCCACTGAACTGTCCTAACTATGTAGAATGTGGACCATTACTGAAGAGTTGTATTATAGACTCTAGCTGTAGTATAGAGTAGACTCACAGAGCAACACCGACAGCTGAAAGCAGTTGTGACAGTGTCAGTTTAATTGAAGACTAGAATGGAAGAAAAGTTCCTGTGGTTCATCTCTGAATCCCCAGAGTAATGTAACTCTCCTCTCCAATCCTACTGGGGTAGATATAATCCTTTGCATCCTTGCCGGCTGCTTGGTATGATGGAAAACACATCACACAATGGGACAACATTGTCTGCTCTACCTCATGCAAACTATGCATGTTTGCTTATTTGATGTAAGACCAGCATGTGGGTTGTAAGTAATACAGTAGACTCAGCAGTCTTTACCATGGAGAAGATTTCAAACAGTGCTGAGAAATCAGAATTGTAGTGTATTCAAAATGCTTCATCACTGCGGACAGAAACACAGCACTGTGTCATAGTGGCTGAATTGATATGAAACTCATTTAAATTGATTCAAATTCCTGAATTTATCCACCATCTCCTACAAACTTAGCCTCTAACTTCACCCTGCCACTAGTTATACTAAAACAGATTTGAAGCTTATCACTGCAATGCTCTCTGGGCCTCAATTGAGGTGTTGTAATGCAAATGTTCTTGTACCTTTGAGTACAAGATGAGTTTCATGGCCATCCAAATGTAGGGAATACTCCAACCGCCAATGATATGAGTTGTACTTTAAGAACCCTAGCCATCCAATGTAATCCTGCTAACTCCACATGTCTATTGTAATTGATAAAACACAACAAGGTATTCTGATATATGAACATAATGGATGAAGAGGAGGCACTCTGCTTTAAGTCATGGTGTGTCTACCGTAGAATCCATTACCTTACATATCAGAAATCCTTGCGGTCATTTAATCCTTATACCATGGTCTCTTACTGAAGGACACATACAGCTCGTCTACTTTAAAACCACCAGTGAGTTAAAGCCCTTTTCAGTTAATGCCACCAGGCATCTGTCATCTAATCAGATGATTTATGAATACTACCCTCTCACTGAACATACTAAAGTCTTTATGGAAGGCAGAATTACATTCAATGCACTCTTTATGTACTCTTAATGCAAGTACATATAACTTCCCCACCCAAAACAATCACAGTGTATAGTCAGATACCACCACCTTGCTGCATGATGAGTGTTCAATGTACATGCTGTTTGCATCCCTCATCACGATGACATCCTCACTGTTGTGACAGAGATGGGCCTCATTCATATACAGCACAGGCATCACTACCTCCAGCAGTAGTGCAGTGTAGTAGTGTTTATGTAGTAACCCTGAAATGACAGTATCACTAGGGCTAGGATGAAACAGGTGAAACAATGGTGATAATAAAGTTCAAGAACATAAAGTACACTATTAACACAATTTATTTATTGATTTACTTATTACATTTTTATTTAAATCAGCCAAAACCTGACCTTAATTTACACTTTTCTATACTCTGTGTTTAAACACAATGCAGTCTTTAGTCCACAATTACTCTGCAACCAAGCCCTACTGTTAACAAGTTGGTATTTCATGCTTATATTTTTAATATGACTTTGGTCGCAACAGCTATATCCAACATTTGTGAGTGACTTAATCCTCCAGGATAACATGCATGTACCTTTGTACAACTAAATACTGAAACAAGACACACTTTTACATCTTAGACCAGGGACGTTAGTGCACTCTCTAGGTTGCATGCATACAGTAGTAACAAGAGCAAGAAAGAAGGAATAGATACACACTCAGAGGCTGCCCACACTGACCCTTGACCTTTGTTCTCCAGAGAATGTAGGGCGGTTAGTCACACCTGCTAAAAAACTGGAGGACAATATTCGCCTGTCTGAGCTGGTGATTGAGGTGCTTCAGCAGAATGAGGAACACCATGCTGAGGTCAGTGTGCCGTTATACATACATGCATCTGCACACACACACACACACACACACACACACACAGACACACACACACACACACACACACACACACACACACACACACACACACACACACACACACACACACACACACACATAAGTTTACTGAGATTCAACCATAGCATACTAACCTGTGGTCATTTAAGGAAGAGACAAATGAAATGTGTCTCTTCCATTATCCGATTAGTCTCTT
This sequence comes from Cottoperca gobio, assembly GCF_900634415.1. Classification (NCBI taxonomy): domain Eukaryota; kingdom Metazoa; phylum Chordata; class Actinopteri; order Perciformes; family Bovichtidae; genus Cottoperca; species Cottoperca gobio. Next base: position 1,202,636 of record NC_041359.1, read on the forward strand.
GTTTTTTAAGTGAAGTATTTAATGTCTATATGCATGCAAAAAAGAATTAGCCTTAAAATGAAATGTATTGTTTTAAAACAAGTTGTTGTCGTGGAAGTGGAAGAAAGTTGTGTTGCAGAACAGAACAGGACAGCATTACAAATGTACGCAAGTGTAAACACTAACAGCAAGTACTGAATCATTTGAAAAAAGTGCTTTGTTTAAGATCTTTTAATATCCCCTGTGGTGCTCTACTGTTTTGGTTCTTATATCTTGCTTAACATGCTTCTCTATACTCAAAATCAAAATAATCAGAATTCTTAAAATATTCCTATGATATTTACTATGTAAATCACTCAAACATTGTTTTTATATATCATCATTTTGTCCACATTTATCTTAGTTCTAATTTATCATATCCTATAATGACATATTTGGACAACAGTGAGTTTATGATATTGTTCTTATATGTAATGAGTATAATATTGTTACACCAGGATCACCACACAGTGCTGTTAGCCTTTAGCACCAATTTTCTGCTGTGAACCTCAAGGCCACTTTCTGGATGTTCCCCACACAGCAAAGAGCTTCAAACACTTCTGCACAGAGGAACGCACTAACATTGGCCTGTACACGATATAGTGACGAGGCAATACATGAATGTTTAGTTCACAAGATGGTTCACTAGCTATCAAACAGGTGAACATGATTTCAGCAGTGACAACATAGACACTAATCATGTACATTTTAACAAGCAGTGTTTTATCAGAGCTGGTGTCTCCTACTATGGCCACAGAGATTATTACATCACCTGCAAACCCTCTAGGCTGGCAGTATACTCTACATTAAATCCCAATGTTATTCTATAGCATACAAGCAACATGGTTCCTCAAGATGAAAAGTAAACACAGTTATCCCACAATTAGTTCAGTTATACAAATGTAATGTTGTGACATTTGTTCTCCTGTGCGCTGTAATGAGAGCCTCATGCTGCCCTTTGAAAAACCTGCAGGTATGCAACATTGTATTTGGTGGGGAGTATTGCGTCAGACATATGGAGTGTTTTCAGGTGATTGGTTTATGTTTGGGGTATTGATTAATTCAGGAATCCAATTTGTGGACTTTGCATTGAATATGTTCATCTTTGCCTCCAGTACAGTTTAAAATAATCAAAATACCTAAAGTCCATCTCAAGATTTCAGTCAGAAGATAAATTGAACAAGTTATGTTTTGTTCTTCCTGGTTCCAAATGACCACCTGCTACTTATCTTACTTTGTCTTATCCACACAGTGGGCCTGACACAAAGGACACACTCTAAAGTGTAGGCACGTTTTGTAGTAGCAGTGGATAATTATCAATCAGGTCCATGCTTATGTCATATGAAGCATAAGAACAAAAATCATGAAGGCTAAGGGAAAAGAGATTTTGAAGGTTTGTTTTGATTTTAGAATATTTTAATATATCCAGTCTTTATACATGTTTACTGTGAATGCTGTGCTATTTACATTACTGTAAATCATATTATTTTTCTCACTTTGTCCTTTAAAATTGACTTATTCTCTCTGCTTTGTATTTCAATGATTTATTTGGTTTGCGGGGAAATGTTTGAACAGGGAAAAGAGGTATGTGATTGTCTTAGTGCCATATGCCCCATCTCCTACCCCACCCTGACTGTAAGTCCTGTGCATGCACTTAATGATAAGGTTATTGTTGTGGAGGATCATTAATGTTTCCCTTCTCAACAATGACCAGTGCTTGTTAGCTTCTAAGCTAGCAACAATTTTGCCTTTGGTGATGAAGAAAAGAGACAAGCACTTAAACAACGTATTTTATTTGTTGAACTCATTAAGCTACGCTCTGACAAAGCAAAGTGCAGAGTTGTGACTTTTGATGCTGAATGTAGAACTGTGTGCTTCAAAGAGTACAACTCTGTGCCTTGTTTTCTAGGAGTCTTCCCCAAATCATCCCTGAATATGCTAACCTGTTTTTCTGTGTTTAGCCATGTGTCATTTATTCTACCAAGTCCAGTAAGTAAGCTTGGGGAAGGTGTTGTGTCACCTTTTCTTCCCTAAACCCATTCCTCTCCATTGGATCCTTCAGCACACACAATGGAGAACATGTGAGGCATGCTTTGTGTGATCAGAGATAACATGATCACTCCCCTTGCATTTCAATGAAATGCATTACACCGATGCTCAAAATATGTGAGCGCATTGGTGAACCAGCCTAACCAGCGTTAGACTCCAACCCAGGCAAACATTGCTTTCAATTCCATTTTTGTTTTTGTTCAATTCACAATGAAATCAAATTCAGGACTCAAGGTTATTATAATTTAATGCAATTTACTTTCATACATCTTTTACTCGTGTGGCTCTAAAGCTGGTTATTGCTCATCCTATTAACCAGCCCCATGTTGTGCCTCTCATATAATCACCAATTTGAACTTAAAGACTCCTGCCGATAACTACGTCCTACTTATACAAATGGTCTAGTGTCAAACACTGAGGAGGAAAATGGCTGTAGGTTGTTTAACAAAACTTGCGTTTTTAAAGTCATGTTCCTAATCCAATAAGACTCTTTTTGTCCTGCCACTATATACAAATCTTCCTCCTGCTGTACAGTGAGTTTCATATGAGGCATCTCCGAGAAAAACGGTGACAGCAAAGTAATAGCTGCCTAAACAAAGACAGTTTTAAAAAGCAAGAGTTGTTCAAAGAGAGCATATGGCAAAAGGTTCTTCAGACTTTCATAGTCTTAACCCGTAAGCGCGGCTGACTCCCCACCCACACACAGAAATGGCAAATTAAATGTTGAATACAACTTTAGGCTCTTGGTAGCTTTAAAAAAATATGCAGGACATAATAATATAATAATAATAATAATAATAATAATAATAATAATAATAATAATAATAATAATAATAATAATAATAATAAGCTTTATTTGTATAGCACCTTTCATACAAGAATTGCAGCCCAAAGTGCTTCACAGAAAAAACATAACAATTAGTACAAGATTAGACAGAATAAGAGCTTTTACAGTACAATAATCACAGTGTTGATGTACATGAGTCTGAAGTAGCATTACAAATAGTATAGAAATAGCAGAATTAAAATAGTATAAAATAGCAGAATATAAATAGTATAAAATAGCAGAATATAAAAAGTATAAAATAGCAGAATTAAAATAGTATAAAATAGCAGAATATAAATAGTATAAAATAGCAGAATATAAAAAGTATAAAATAGCAGAATATAAATAGTATAAAATAGCAGAATACAAATAGTATAAAATAGCAGAATATAAATAGTATAAAATAGCAGAATACAAATAGTATAAAATAGCAGAATATAAATAGTATAAAATAGCAGAATACAAATAGTATAAAATAGCAAAATTAAAATAGTATCAAATAGCATTGGAGATCATGTCTAGTTTCCCTATCTGTGCCGTACTTAACGACCCTCCTGCCGTGAAACCACATTCATTACACCATTCTTGTAAATGTTTTAAACTATCAGAGCCATATTTTGAAAGCATGAGATCAACAATGGGCCCCTGTGGCCTTTCAACTTTTATGTTTTATGAAATCTATCGGTTAAAGCCAGTTTTTCTCCAATATTCTTACACATTTGTCAGAGAAACTTCCTCTTTGTCCCATGGTAACACAGTCTATTTGATCTCAGGTTTTTTTAAAAATACACACTCTGATATGTATCGAAGTTACCTTTACACATTCAATGTCAGTTATAGCAAAAATGAACAGTACAGAATAAAAGCATTTAGTAAAATATATATTAAAAGGCTAATAGTATAAATAGTATAAAGATAACATAAATAGATAGATAGATAAAATAGCAGCTTTAATAAAAGCATTTCAATGAGTTTAAAATGGCATAAAGCATTACATATTGTATAAAATATCACCATTAAAAGGCTAAAGTAAAGAGATATAAAATGTCACCATTAAAAGGCTAAAGTAAAGATATATAAAATATCACCATTAAAAGGCTAAAGTAAAGAGATATAAAATATCACCATTAAAAGGCTAAAGTAAAGAGATATAAAATATCACCATTAAAAGGCTAAAGTAAAGAGATATAAAATATCACCATTAAAAGGCTAAAGTAAAGAGATATAAAATATCACCATTAAAAGGCTAAAGTAAAGAGATATAAAATATCACCATTAAAAGGCTAAAGTAAAGAGATATAAAATATCACTATTAAAAGGCTAAAGTAAAGAGATATGTTTTTAGCTTACTTTTGAAGATATTGAGCGAGTTTCCCTCCCTAATGTCTGCAGGTAAAGTGTTCCATAGCTTTGGTGCATAATTGCTAAAGGCTGCATCCCCAATTTTCTTTTGGATGTTTCTGGGAACATTTAATAAACCAGTAGTGGATGATCGCAATGTTCTTGGGGGCACATCGTTTATTAAAGAGTTGGCAGTGTAACTTGGTGCGGTTCCGTTTAGGGCTTTGTATACAAGAAGGAGGACCTTAAAGTCCATTCTAAAAGTAACTGGAAGCCAGTGTAGAGCGGCTAACACTGAACTGATGTGGTCTCTCCTCTTGGTTCTAGTCAGCAGCCTTAACTCTTTGCTTCTTGTAATGTGATGGACACAGTTTTGGTGTCGTGTTTCTTCTGAGCAGACAGAGGCCGCCTGTAACAGCAAAAGGAACATTGAAGAGTCTTTTCACTCATGGGCACAGAGAACATAAAAACGTTATGATCCTGCCTCAAGTTGGGGAAACGCAAGATTGCAAATTTATCCACACACATTGCTCTTAATTACACAGAACTGTGTTACACATCATAGAGCAACGGCTTTAGTTTGGCAAATGTTCATCAAGTTCACAGCTGCAAGGCTCACCAGCTTCATGGGGTGTGATACACAGTTATCATCTTTGGGTTAATAAAAGGAGATGCAACTTATGAAACAATTTGAAATTTGAAATTTTTGTCCGCTGCTGAAAATTGGTTTGTACAGACAGAAGAGTGTTAAAACAGTTCTTTCCCAAATGTGTTTAAAAGATAATACTTGGTAAGGTCGCTGCAATTGGTAACTTTATAATAACTTTTTATCATATTTGCTGAAACTGTCACTCTATCCTGAGAGTAGTGCATGAGACAGATCATCTGGGAACATCCTGTTCCACTGCCTCCTCCCAGTCCTGATGGCATTGGCAAGATTCCAGCGTGCCTGAAGGAAAACAACCAATCAGAGCCGAGGAGTCTCTAACGCAGTCACTGCTCGTGAACGTCCATCAAACTGTCAAACTATAGCGCTGATCAAATATCAATCAAGACTCTGTTACTGTGTTGTCTATTAAAAACAGTTGAACCAAAAGTAAGCACTGTCGCCAGAGCAAACGTTCTCACTCAGATGTCTGGGAGGAGGCAGAAGAACAGATATCTCATGCACTGCAAATAATGACAGTTTCAGCAAATATGACAAAAAAGTTATTTGTATTAAAGTAAACAACTGCCTCTTTATGAAACATCCTGGGGCCTCTTTTTAGTTATACTTCCTATTTATCAAATGTATAAAAGCTGATTACATGAATGGCACTGAATAGATGTACCTACTTGCGAACTACCTCACACCTACACAATGCTACGAGATCCCATGGCAAGTGCATGTCCCCCGACGCCTTCCACCTCCACCACCTAAGCCCATGGGTACTTTCACATTACAGTGTTGACAGCTTGATGTGAATGAGCAAACACCATGGTACCTCAGGGGTCCCTCTTAAGAGGCCTGGCAAGAGTGGGGGTGCATGAAGGAAAGGGAGTGTTTTTGATGTGCATGAGAGAACCCGGGCCCTAACAGTCACTCCACTGCGTCTATTCGATGGGGAGATATGAGCGCGACGCAGCTCGCTAGCTCCTTTCTCCTGATTGACTCGCTGAAGGAGCTGCGGGTGAGTGTTTAAGTAGCTCCCTGCCATGCCTGTGAAGGAGCTGCTGCTGTTTCCTCTGTGGGCCAACAGAAAAGTGTGTGGTTTTCCGTGCACAAGCGTCGTTTTTACTGCTTTGAGTTGTGAAGAATGTCCCCGGAGCAACAACTTGATTTCATGTGGTGAAAAAGTGAGAGAGAGAGAGCCAAGAACGTTTGCAATAGATCAGTGGAATTACATTACATTGTCAGTCTTTATGGTAAATGAGAATCACATTTGTTAACTCTAAATTCCTAAAGACCTGCCCATGGGGAGCTCTTATATGTACCCTCTCTTTGTCTAATTTGTCTCCTTTCTTTCACTCTCAACCTTTTGATTTGTTTCCACTCCCTGTGTTCCATCTCCCTTTCCTCTCTGTCTTTCCTTCTCTCCACCTGAAGGCCTTTGCATGGTGGTCAGACCTGATGGTGGAGCATGCCGAGACATTCCTGTGTCTCTACTCAGCCGACATGGACGCAGCTCTTGAAGTTCAGCCGCCCGACAGCTGGGACAGTTTCCCCCTCTTCCAGCTGCTCAACGACTTTCTGAGAATGGACTGTGAGTACGAGCTATTAAAAGATAATATATTTAACAATCAGAATTTGGGCTGAAGTAGCGGAACGTGCTTTGCAGTTGGTCTCGTAGCTCCTATGGAGGGTTGATCAGTGAAGATGTGATTTGACACTGGGGACGTAGTTCTGATGAAGGGTAAAATAGAATGGAAAGTCAGATTATTCACTTGTCAGGTCAACACAAATTGTGACATGATCTCATAGTAAAACAATGTGTATAAACATACATATATCACAATATGAACTTTTGTAAAATGTTCTACAGCAATGAGTGTTTGTAACATTTTTAGCGCCCAGTTCTATTATTATGACACAAACCACAAAAATCAAGAGCATTTCTAATGAAGGTTTACAGCTGTTGTTGCCTGTGCACTCCAATTTCCCTGAAACATCTCTCAAATGTCTCTGAAATCATTGCTGTCAATGTGAGATGTCTACTTTTGGCCTGGAGCAGTTTACATACTGAACTGTGTGTGTGTGTGTATGTGTGTATGTGTGTGTGTGTGTGTGTGTGTGTGTGTGTGTGTGTGTGTGTGTGTGTGTGTGTGTGTGTGTATGTGTGTGTGTGTGTGTGTGTGTGTGTGTGTGTGTGTGAGAACAGGGCCAGGAGTGTCTGATTGAAGATAATAGTCAGGTCTTGATGCTGGTTGCTGCCGGCCAGCCATTTCTCTAATGAACTGCATGCACTTGCCTGCAGGAACACTGTGGAGCTGTCCGTGGTCCTGTAACGGAAACACTTCAGTGTTCACAATGCAGACTCAATCTGCGGGGCGCTAATTGTCCTGAGGGAATGTTTCCCCTTTTCAGTTTATCAGTCGGGAGTCAAGGAGAAGACAGAGCGTGGTCCACTCATTCAGCTGAGCACAGATGACTGCAAATAGCTCGTTATGCTCACTTGTTAGTGTCTTTAAATTGGCCACCATTTGTTACATATTGTCAATTGTGTGAATTGCAGTGCATTGCAGTGGACATAGCTATACCAGCCAGCAGTTAACACAGGGAAATACATTCTACGCCACTGGCAACAACACAGTGACTAGAACAGACCCCTACTGTCAGGACACTTCCTTGTGTGCTACAATACTAATACTTCATTCAGATGGACTCTGATGCAAGATATGGGCAAATAACCCTAAAAGCAAAATATTTAAAATGTTATTTTTAAATACACAAACCAAAACCTATTGGATATCTTTATTCTATATGTTCTTTCACTGAGAAACCTACTGTTCAAAATTCCAACATTCATTAATTCATGTCTTGAATTGGATTGAGACACAATGAGATTATTTTCTTTGACAGCATCAATTTGAGTGATAAGACTGGTGTTATTCTGTATTTTTTCTGACTGTCAACAAATCCCATAAAAAAACGAAACCAACTATTTCTTATTCCGTCTCTCTACCTTCTGACCTCCCTGCTCATCGGTTCCTACTAAAGCTTTAAGTCTTTAAAAACAAGTCACAACTATATAGTTTAATTAAAAAAAGGCTCAGTGATTTCCTAAAACCTTGGGTCACACAGTTTTGATCAAACATTACTTAAACAGGAGGAAAACATGCATTTGTTGGGTCCTATATTTCAGCGGTAGATTAATCCACATTTGGTATGTTTTGGTTCTGCACAAGGGATATGCTGACAAGAACAATAGAGAGTAACACAAGAGCATGATCCTTTAACTGTGTACATGTGTTGTTTTAGAACAGAAGATCACAGCTACATGTATCATCAATGAATGCAACAGTATACATTATACTGTTTGCACTTCACACATATGTTCACAATGTTTACCTGTTTTACAGAAAATAAGACTTACTATTAGCCAACGTGGCTTGTAAAGATGGAGGCTGTGTGCTGTAATCAACTGTATAAAAGAGTTGAAAATGAAATACAAAATTAGAATGACTGAATTCATATGAGTTAAAAATATGGAGTGTAAGTACATTTTAATAAAAGTTTTTTGCAGTATACTTTCAAGAAGTACTCCACGTTTCTATTGCACTACCATAAAGTTTGGGGACTTTGAAGTCAAATAAAAAAAACAGCAGAGTTCAATACATCCTGACTTTTAGTCAATAGTATGGGTCAATCATCAAAACCACTTCCCATAATGCACCAATTAAGGAGTCTAATGAATGCCAGGATACTGTAAATACAAAAGAGCTCATCATGCCATCCTTAGTTTTCTGAAATACCAACACCAGACTCAGCAGAGTCCTCGCTGCCCACACAATGTAACAAGCGCGCACTTTAGTAACGCATATCATCATGGGGACATCTTTTCCACAGAAGGTCATTTGCTCTGTTGCCCCACAGCGGTGCACTTATGTAGCAGTAAATAGCCTTAGCACTAGACAGGCGCCAAAGTCGGGCTGCTATTCGAGGAGTTAATGAGGTCTAAAGCAGTGGTAGCTGGGCCACGGCGAGCCCTGTGAACACACTCCTGGACACAACACATCCAAGTGGACAGCAGCCGCTCAAGTGGCTAATTGGGAGAGTGGTAATCAGGGAACACAACAAACATCGCACCTACTGTGTATCATCGACCTTGACTCCAATGCCAACACACACAAACACAAACACATACATGCTCAGAGGGGGAGAGAAAAACAAAGAGGGAGAGGAAAAGCAGACACGCTGCATGGAGCCGTGAGGCATCACATTAGCACACACTGGCCTCCATTTTATCTCCTGTGGTCTTTGTCAGTGTTGCCTTTTTACCAGTTGGGAGCCGGCGGAGACTAGGGGAAATGTGTGTGATGGGTTGGATTTAGAAATACCCGAGATTTCAATCTTTTGTCTAGAAAGATTGAAAACTGGATATGCTATAATACCTAATGAAGAGCCAGTGTTGGCCAGAAACACCTCCTGTTCATTACCACCATCTCGGAGCTTTTCTATTATGTGTCTCGCTGCCCTTCAGATTTCTCATTTAACCTGTAACATGATCACATAAAAGTGTACACGGGACAGCATTATGGTCACATGTTTCTGATGATTGGCCATAATGCTGCGAGAGAAGAAACTCTGGAGCTGAACATGAGAACTTGGTTTGAAGCGGAGCTATTTTTCCTGTGAGTGGGTCCACATGCTGTATACCTCTGCTAGAGGACACACATGACGCCATACACATTCCTGCCGATGGTTTCACACTTCTTCACTGACAGGTGGAAGTAACACGCTAAGAAACATAGTAATGCGATAACAAAGACTTGGAAAACCCAAATTACCAACAACAACAAAAAAGCTTTGCAAAGTTTTTATGAGGAGGGAAATGTATTTAACACATTTGTTAGACCTCAAATATACACACAATGTGTTACTGAGTAACACTGAACCACGTTATGTATGCCTACTGTACATTTGAACTGCTAGTACTGCATATCACAAGAATCTATAATAATTCAGCATGGCCTGCTATGTTTGCTTTGTCACTTTCATGTCTTATTCTCCTTGTCCCCATGCCCTCCCTCAGATAACCTGTGCAATGGGAAGTTCCACATGCACCTGCAGGACCTGTACGCCCCCCTGGTGGTGCGATATGTGGACCTGATGGAGTCCTCCATTGCTCAGTCCATTCACAGAGGCTTTGAAAGGGAATCATGGGAACCTGTAAAGTAAGGATGCCATAATTTACTTTACCTTTGCCTGCCTTCTTCACCTGCACTAAGATGTTTCACTTTGAACATCCGTGCACAGATCTAGCTTTGCTTTTTACTCCTGGAAACTGTCACCACTTGAATGCATTGTTCAAGGCTTTTGAGAGTGAATATATGTGAGCAGGTAAGCCACAGTCACATGGTTGATGGATGACAGAGGCGGATTTCCATTTTTCTAATAATATTCCTGTTTGCTCACAAGCATTTATTCCAATGTTCTGGAAATAAAGAGAAAAAGTCAAATACAAAATATCTCAAACACATCATCAACGATCAATCAACAATCTCCATTTTGAAATTGTGAATAACATCAGATTATCTGGCAACAGAGACTATACTTCCTGTGATGCCTTAAAAAATATGGAATGTCTACAAAAAACCTGAACTAATTTCTATCAGAGAGCATCCTTACTGGTGGCATAGTGGTGTAGTTCAGCAGCCCGACTGAACAAGACCAAAAACAACTGAGGAGGACAGTAAAACCACTTCAGAAGGAAGGCTCTAAGCATCATGGAGGACACCGGCACATGGTCTCTTCAGATTCCTTCCTTCAGGAAAATGCCTACTCGGCATCAGAGCTCGGACCAGCCGCCAGTTTTTACCTCCAGGTGGTTAGATTACTGAACAGCAAGCACTTTAAATAACTCACAGTGATTTCTTATTGTTGTTGTCGTTATTTATCTTTATTATATAAAGTTTTAAGGGTGGAGAGAGAGTACATTTCAAAAAACTATGAAATATATCTACATTCAATTGCATTTGACACAGTTGTACTTTTTAATGTGGTGTTTGTCGGGGAAAGTACAGAACAGCAACTCCAACATGTCTGTGTCTCTGTATCCGGTGTACATGATGATCTGCCTTTTATTACATAAAGGTAACCTCTGATGGGGGAGGTCAGCTCCCCATATTTCCTCTCAGCTAAATGTTGAGGTTTAGAACACAGTTTACAGAGAGTGCTGAAGCATCAATATTAAGATAACCCTTAACAGGTAGAATGAGGGCCTTGCCTTGTGGGACACTGTGTTCATCAACACTACCCAAAAGACTTTTTCTGCTAGTATTTCTCCAGTGAAAGACAAACTACATGTCTGCATAAAGTCCACACTAACCAAAACATTGGTTGAAAATGACGGCAATCAGTGAAAAGCACTATTCTTGATTGAGTTTAGCGATGAGGCTAACAGGTAAAATAGCTTACATCGATCACCAAACAACAACAACATGATACTTATACTAGAACAAAGCATTGTGATTATGTGACGGTAATTACTATACAACACAGCCAGTGAACAATAACAACAGTGCAATAATATATCATGAAAGCATACACAGGCAAACTGTTATAAATGAGCTGTTAATTAGAAAATGATCCAACCCTATACTATATCCTATATACTTATTATGTTGCCCACTTGCTTATGTGTCATTTTATATGGATGCTCTTTATTGTGCGTGTGGACAGAGCACTGACATAATGATAGTGTGACTGCTGGTGTGGCTCTGCAGTAGATTTATGCACTTCAATTGAATCACCAACCAAGTTTTGAAATGATCCTGTAGCACTGCAGGTATATAACAAAATAATTGTGTGACTTTAGCATATCCTTAGTTTGCTGCTTTGTACTCCTTTGCATCAGCTTTGACCTAGAATCACAGTTTTCTGTCTTCTGTTATTATGTTTCTCTCTACAGGATCATAACGAGCACTCTGCCCAATGTCAACCTCCACATGCCCAAAGTACCAAATCTAACAGGGTCAAGTGTTAAACTCTTTTCTCCACCCAACTGGATGAGTCAGAGTTTGTATCCACCGTGTGTAGCCTGAGACATGGACACATGTCCTTGGCATGAACATGGCACATGTCACAGGTGTCTTATGCATATTGTAGCTATTGTTGATTGCAAGGTTTGTACTCTAAATCAGGCAAAATAGTTTACCATCTATAATGTTTCAAATTAATTCATTAGTTTTATCAGGATCGATACACACAACAAGTCTATAGAAACTGTTGCAGCTGTTTTCAGAATTACAATTTAGTTTTTTTTTTAGTTGGCTTATAATATCAATTAATAAATCATTAAACGTAACTATTTAAAATGGAAACTGTAAGTAGACTTCATGTAGCCCTTTAAAAACAAAAAGTACAATACTGTAGCCCATTTATTATTTATTATCATTGAGAGTTTTCTATTAATATGTATGTGATCTTGTGAGTGCTATCATTACAAGCACTGTGCATATATCTGCAAACACTTGACACATCATCTATAGCACTTTAAAAACGTAAGCGAAAAGCACCAACAAAGGGGATCAAAGGTGTGAAGCTCCATCATACGCTGCAGCATCCTGCAGAGTGTGTGGCTGTCACCGCAGCACATCCATCCCTATTCCCTCATCAGTAATCTTGTAGATACACTTTTGAAAATACCAGCCCTGATGAGCGCTGCATTTCAGCTTTACTTTATATTTAGTAACTAATTCACTTAGCCCAAAACTAGCTTTCCAAAAGGACTCGGGAAGGCAGGTTTAGGAGTGCAAACATTAATACTAAAGTACCGACATAGCTGTGGCAGTCTGTTGCCAATGTTGACATTTTAAACAGGCCCAAAGCCACGTTCATGCCACTGTCACGGCATGGTGTGTGTGGATGAATGGCGAAGGCAGTGACTTAGAAATAGAATCCCAACATTTTCCCTCCCACACATGTATTTCTGTATGGACTGGAAAGATGCAAAAGCATAACAAGAAGACAGAAAATACAACAAAAAGCAACTAAAGGAAGAAAATCCTGCATATTATCATTGGGGGTATACTGTATGCTGCCTTTATGAATAAGAAGTGTTCCAAATGAACAGCTAGCAGGCGTGTGGTTTTACTATTTCATCATTCCTAGAAACAAATCTATCTTGGACATGTTCTCCCTATTTCATATGTATTCAATTCATAATATTTCACTCCTTGTTAATGCACTTAATTGATACCATACACACATTGTCTTCTGTATAGAACAATATTTAACAGATATAAACATGGCAGCAGCTCTGTGAGTAGCTAAATGCTAACATCAACATGCTAACGTTGGCTAACTTGGATTAAACACAAAGCAGGATTGAGGTTGAAGTGTCATTAGTTTTAAATGTATTTGTTCAGAAACCAAAAACAATATAAATATATATAATATAATAATTGACAAGTTAAGGTTTTTATCAAAGATGGAGCTGTTTTTACTTGTATAACTATTTATATATTCATTATAATAACTTTCAAAATCATTCCTAATATACTCACTTAGCCAACTTTATTTAAAAGTAATTTTTCCTTCTGCTGTGCTCTGCTGGGGCTATGGGTGTCCACCTTGTCACTAAGCAGCCCTTTATTTATATTTTAAATTGGTTACACAAACAACCTGAACTCTAAGTTTTTTAGCCATTCCTCACAGAAGCTGTTGCTATTGTTGATACTGCTTCATTTTTGTAGAATATGTGTGTTGCTACTGAAATTAATCCACACTTATCAGCCAATCAGAAACGAGAATCGAGAATGCTATAATTGTCTTACACACCGCATGATGCGATATAGATCTTTTCAAAATCATAAGACAATCTAATTTTCCACAATGGTAGCTGCTGTCCTGGTTATAGACTTGCATCTTTTCATGTCTTTCCATTCCAAAGCTTTTCCCTAGTTACCTGATGTTTTAGCACCCTGGCCCTGGCCCTGTGCCCTGGCCCTGGCCCTGGCCCTGTGCCCTGGCCCTGGCCCTGGCCCTGTGCCCTGGCCCTGGCCCTGGCCCTGGCCCTGGCCCTGGCCCTGGCCCTGGCCCTGGCCCTGGCCCTGGCCCTGGCCCTGGCTTCTCTCTTCACTAACTGGGGGTAGATGGTTAAAGGAAGGCCCCCTTGTGTTTGAATTTCTCCCTGCACTTTGGTTCCGTCCGCTGGGGCTGGGTTGAGTTTGGAGCTGTTGAAGGAAGTAAAGGTCTTCGTAAAATGTGCAGTGATAATAATATAGAAGAAGCAGCACTACTGTTGTTAATCCTGGTCTGAGCAGTCCTCCACTCTACCCAAACATGCAACCCCTTAACCCTAAACAACAACATTTTCAAAGCTGTTTTCTCTAAAATGCTAAATTGTGACTCGTGGCCCTGCAGTAATGGCTCGGGGACGTCAGAGGATCTCTTCTGGAAGCTGGATGCTCTGCAGACCTTCATCAGAGATCTCCACTGGCCAGAGGAGGAGTTTGGCAAACACCTGGAGACCCGACTAAAGCTGATGTCCAGTGACATGATTGAATCCTGTGTAAAACGGTAAGACACTGTTTGAATACATATGGGTCTCATTGCAAGCAAGTAACAGTCATTAATCATTTGTTTTCTAGTAGTAACATGTGATTTCTTGGGTTTCCTGGGAAACTGGGTTTCAAAACATCAGCAGTGAGCTCGGAAGAAATACTGGGATCCAATGGGGGAATGTTTCTTTAACATAAGGAGATGCTAACTGAGTTTCAGAGGGAAGGAACATGCTGCAATTTCCACATTTGGTAGTTTCACAGAGGAAATTAAGTTAATAGCTACATGAAATAAGTAGTCTACCAATGAAGTAGTAAGTGCAATTACTTTGAAAATGAGCAAGAGTGCAGCATGTTTTACATTTTAGAGACCATCAACATGGCATTTAGAAGCCCTGTATTAAAACAATGCATTGGTGAGTGTGTGTACTTCAGGGACCACCAGTGAGACGATACAGGAAGTCGTAGTTGGAGTTGCAGTTCCATTCATTTGAAATATTATCAGATGCCAAAACACCACACATGTTCAGGTTTATAATACTCTAATAATTATTATATCTTTCATTGCAATAATTGCAAGGTCAACGGAAGTAATAATTTGCACAGGAATGTGCACTTGCATGTATTCTATTGGCCAACGCACCGTCTTGCCAGGCGACGTTGTTTTGCAGAAAAAGTTGAGGCCGGTTTAAGGTTTTAGCCAAATTACTTTTTTTTTTTTCTGGAGACCTTTGCAACATCACCCCAGATGCACCTCCAGACTGAGCGAGCTGCCTTTTTTCATACAGGGCTAAAGTAGGTCTTTAACATGGCCTTACTGTAAAGATGAGAATATCAACAGTAGAAAAACAATAGTATTTATCACTTGTTGAAATGCCTTAAGATGACCTATGCTTATGGGTATTTGACAAGGACCTCTACTGACATGTGCATTATGAGTCTTGTCCATCAGGAACCAAAGTGCAAGTAGCATCATGTTGTTATAGAGCCATGAAACCTGGTAGTGAGGAGGTCAGGGTGTACGGATCAAAGCATGGGACAGTGGCTTCCTATAGACAGGCAACATTGGTGTCTTCCACTGAGATGGTTCTTCCTTTGCTTCTTCTATCACCATCATTGTTCCTAGAGCTAACCTGATGAATCAACCCAGCAGATATAATGACCAATAAGTAAGAACTTAGTACAGAATGTACTTCAAGTATAAAATATATATTTGAGGCACTTAGAAACAGTGTCTCCATTACTTACAAGTTTTTTTTCCTTTTTAAAATGTTTCACTCAGCACATATCTTGGTGTATATACATATACAGCACATATCTCGGTGTATATACATATCTGCTGATGCACTCATGACCTCACAGTCCTGCACATTCATTTCATTCTCTAAAGCACACGGGCAGCGTTTGAGGCCAAGCTTCAGAAGAGCAGCCGGGCCACAGAGTTCCGTGTGCCACAGTCCATCTGCACCATGTTCAACGTCATGGTGGATGCCAAGGCCCAATCAGCCAAGCTGTGTGCCATGGACCTGGGCCAGGAGGTAGGAGATGCTAAATATGTCCTGAAAACTAATTTTCTTTAAAAGAGAGGGAGCCCTATAATAATTGTATCTTTTGACTCCTTGTAGACATCATACAGTTTCCCCTGTGTTCCACAGTTTCTCATATAATTTAAAGATCACTATGAGTTTAATTGATGTTTAATGAGGTAAATTAAAATATATTATTAATGTTTCTTTTGGGAATGGCGTTGGACGGTAAAGGTGTGAACATCTTTTCTTGTTATATTTCTCTCTGTTACTTTTTTGGTCCTTTCTTTGTCTCATATTTTTGTAGTATTCACATAATTGTACATGGGCCATTTCACCTCTATTTTCTTTTTTTCTGCTGTTTTCCCTTCCTCTCTGTCTTGTGAAAGTTTGTTAGAGACTGGGTAAGTGTGGCTACAAATTCAATTGAATTCTCACCCTCCAGTTCCCAAATGTATAATTAGTCATCAGTTTTCCCTGTCTGTCTTCCTCCACTTGAATTGTTTGGATTTCATTAACATATGTGTAGATAGTATTGAATATACATGGGGTAGAAGTGAGAGATCTCATATTTCGCAGAATCTCAAGACTGATACCAATTCCTGACAATGAATTAATTATTGCTTCACTGTCCTTCACTGTTCTCTTGGTGCTACACGGCTGAACAAAAGGATTCCCTGCAGTGATACTGCTTCGGGGTTTCCATAACAACAGTTCCTTTGCCGGATAAATCATGCAATGTCTTTCAAAAGGTTATAAAGCAATTCATTAATTTATATGCAGCAAAAAAGATTTAATAAATAAATAGTGTAATTCATGAACAAGTAGCTTAAATTAAAAAAAGGTTTTCAAACAATGATAACCAAAACAAAACATAAATAGATTATTTAATATGAAATAGATAGTATATTATTGTACATTATATATATATACTGTATATAAATGTATACATATACAGAATATATATATATATATATATATATATATATATATATAATCATATACAGAATATATATATATATATATATATATATATATATATATATATATATATATACTGTATATACATTTATACATATACAGTATATATATATATATATATATATAATCATATACAGAATATATATATATATATATATATATATATATATATATATATATATATATACTGTATATACATTTATACATATACAGTATATACATATATATATATATATATATATATAATCATATACAGAATATATATATATATATATATATATATATATATATATATATATATATATATATACATATATATATATATATATATATATATATATACTGTATATACATTTATACATATACAGAATATATATATATATATATATATATATATATATATATATACTGTATATGATTATATACATATATATATATATAAAAATGAGTACTATATTTTGCTATATGTGTTTATTCACCTTAACATCTCTTCTTCTAGCTCTTTGATCCTCACATCCTTAGAGTAAACTGCTGAAATCCTTTAACATTTAATTCAGGGGTTTGATTGATAAAGACTTTTTGATTACAATCCAGTTACTGCGGTCAAATGCAGTTTGGTTAGTTACGTACAGTATTTATGCAGCGTACAATTGAAGAAGTGTACAGCATTTATATTCACTCTATTCTGACATTTGGACTGAAGGCCGAGGCCAGTTCTTTTCTAAAAATGTGGTTCTACAGAGTTGCTGAAGCACCACAGAAGGTTACATTCTTGAGCTGACCAAAGTGTTTATCTTGTGGGAACAAATGAACAAGTTGTGGAATCAGGCTAATGAAAGCAGTGCCTCAGTCTAAAGTTGAATCCTTCTGTCCGCCTGTTGTCCTGACGTGGATATGTGCATAATGGTGTTCAATATGTGGAGTAAAGAAGAATATGAATATTTACTTTTTATTCATTAATGTTTAAACAATACAATGATTGAAAACAATAACCTTTTTTTGTGGGTGATTTAGTTGGAATACAGAAATCTCACTGTTTATTATTTTGATCATTTAATCATTAAAATGTAATAATCTGTATGATACTGTCAACTGAACTTCAATACCAGGTTGGTGTTTAGTTTCTAGTAATATTACTTTCAAAATTCCAGTTGATTTCCATTGCAAGAAATGCTTGCTGGTTTCTGCCATGAAGTCTGAAATCTTTCAAAAAAAAAGGAAGAACAATAGTTAAAGGATTCAGATTTCCCTCCAATGTGTCCTGCTAACACGTTGTAGACTTCTGTACACTTACATTCTCCTGGTCATTTGTTTATGGTACTTACATCTATTATTTGAGGGTGGTGATGGCCTAGTGGTCTATTGGTGAAGCTTCCAAACAGAACACCAGATGGTTGATAAGAGTATTGTGGTGTAATGATGTGATATATTAATATTGCACATGTGCAATGACATTTGTATGTTAAAATATAAATACCAAGTAGCAATGAAAGATTCCAGCAAAAGTTCGACTCACTTTAAAACTCTTAACTATCTAACACTTTAAGATGGAAAAAAGCTCCTTATTTCCTAAACAGCAGACTCGGCTTTCTTTACAGAGCTTTTCTAGTCTTTGTGCCCACTCAAAGTGCTTTTAACACACACATCCGTACAGAGGCAGAGGCTACCATGCAAGGTGCCACCTGCTCCGCAGGAGAGACACACACTCACACACGCTGTTGGCCATCAGGAGCAGGTTGGGGTTCAGTATCTTGCCCACTCTGACATCTTGACCCTCCGATTGGTGGCTTTGCCACAGTTTGTTGTTTGGTTTAGATATTTTCTGGTTAAGATCCTCTCTGAGGCTGGTGCTGCTTGTCTAGATGGACATTATGGTAAATATGCGATTAGTAGAGATCTTAAAAATGACTGCATTGCCGCTCATCAGCTACATGTTGTTGCGATATCACAACTACTTTAGCCAAAGTTGTCAAGTTGGTGCTCTTACAGAGGATAATGTAGATATGGGGTGGTGATGGCCTTGTGGTCTAGTGGGAGGGCTTCCAAATACAACACCAGATGGTTGTGAGTTCAACATTGTGCCCCTGAGTAAGGTGCTTAATCCTGAGCTGCTCCAGGGAGACTGTCCCTGTAGTTAGTTCATTGTTAGTCCCTCTGGATGAGAGTGTCTGATAAATGACATGTAATGAAATATGTTTCTATTTATTGTCACTTCATTTTGGAGTTAGTAAGTATGGATAAGAAGAGTGACATGTTTCTCTTTTCCTTCCTCTGTAGAGACAGTACCATTCCCAAATTGACAATCTAATTGAAGAGACGGTGAAGGAGATGATAACTCTGCTCGTAGCTAAGGTACACAACAGTACAGTATACATTTACACCATGGATGGATTACATGCATACACTGTTTTGTTGTATATATTATATTTTATATTTATATTTCAAGCACAGTACTGAAGGAGGAAACAAGGATTCCCCTGCATAATGTAGAGATATGTTGAATATGTGACAACCACCTTGGAATCTAGACAGGCCAGGGACCCCCGGGGTCAGGGGGTCGCTGGAAATGTGTCTCCTTTGAAGTGATTGTTAATTCTTCTTGCTGTAAAGTCAATACAATGACAACACAGAGAAGAAAAGACTAAATGAACTGAGTATTCTCTAATGGATAGAGGAGTCTGTAATCTTTCATCTGAACTTAGAGCATGACAGCAGAGCTGGAGATACATGATGTTGTTTACTGACGTGTTGTTGTATTTTAAACTATTCTAAATACATTGCAACAGACTGCTGCTTACAGGTTAATGCATTAATAATTGAACACTGGTCATAAAGTAAAGGAAGTGTTTGTTATTATCAGTACTACAGATACTAAATGACACGTTACTCCTAATACCTCCTGACTTTAACGAGACTTTGACAGTAATAGACTATGGGTGCATTGTGCCACTGCTCCATTTCCACAAGTAAAGTAATTCCTCCTCTCCTTCTCCTGCTTCTCAGTTTGTGGTCATCCTCGAGAGTGTGTTAGCCAAGCTCTCCAGATATGATGAGGGAACTCTCTTCTCTTCCTTCCTATCTTTCACAGTAAGTAGCACATATACATACTTCTAACACCATCATTGTCTTCTTCCTACAACATCTTCAAGCAGATACTTACCTTCATTGTTGGAGATTTGACAACAGTGCAACTCTGATATTTCATTGCTGATTTGTTTGTGAAAACAATGCAACATGATCATTTGAATCTGTAAACATTAGATTTAGATTTGTAATAATTTGATTTTAAGTGACCATAATTCAAATATTGGTTTGAAGTTCAGAATGACGAATGAACTGAACAAGTACAATGGACATGTTGTGTATTGTAAAGTAATGTGTACATACATTGAACTTTCTTTTTGTTTACAATGGCATTTCTTGTGACACCATGCTTTTAGAACGGCCCTCAGCAGAAGCAGTCCTACTTGAACAATGCATGATCTTGTTCGTTAAATTAGCATTTTAACAAAAAATATTTCAGATTACATGTAATGATCTGTCTGGCCTCTATTTTAAAATCTTTAAAAAATAAAATCCTTTAACTAATCTTAATGCGAAATTGAATACAGTTTGACCTTTTTTTTTTTTTTCATCCTGAGCACCAAATAGCCTAACACCTCCGCTGGTTACACAGTGTTACAAAAGCCACGCTATTGAATTTGTGAGTGCACTTTTGCAGTTGAAATAACCACATGAGTCACTGTTGCCACTTCAGCGGGCACCAAACTGCAGTCCGTACAGTCTCACCACAGCAGCCTTTGTTCTGAAAGATTGTGCCACAGAGTCCTGACTGTTTCACCCTCTTCTCTCTCCTTTATATCAAGGTGAAAGCTGCCTCAAAGTACGTGGATGTACCTGTAAGTGAGACTTGTTTATTATATTTGTTTCTTTCTATATCTTTTATCTTTCTTCTGTGACTAATTTGCTTTTTCAAATATGTTTTGGAGGAAATGATATGTCCTGCATCCAATGTGTGTTTAGGATTGACTTCTAAAACTCAGTCAAGATTTAAAAAACATTTCTAAAAAGTCACGATGCTTTGAGTCGTCTAAACGGAACCATACAATCTTGCTTTAGTTGCCAGGAGTGGATATAATATGAAAACAAATAAAATAAACATTTGTCTTTAGTCAAATAAAAAGATGATATGTAAAACAAGAACTCTGTAAAGACAATCTATACAGTTTGTTGACATATGCTCATGGTTGCATTAGTAGCGGGTGTGTGTGGGGTATGAATGTTTGCAGATGAGCTAAAAAAATAAAAATTCCATCTATATAAATATTTCCCACATTATGTTGAAAGAAAAAAGATAGAAATAGAATACTGGCAAATTAGATTCCAACAAAATGTATTTGCTCATTATGATTAGTGGAATTATGGGATCACAACGGGCACGACGCCAAATCGGGCAAGGGGAGCAAAATGGGACATAAATGTAATTTAAATGAATTCAGTCGTAAACCTTTTAATCTTTAATGTAAAAGTAAACTGACAACCATAAAGAACATTTATAACTTCCCATTGGACTGTTTCAGGTGGTTTAAAGGATTAGAATGAAGTTGTTGTGTTCCTTAGGACTGCGTGTGTGTTTGTTTCTTGTGCATGCACAAATATTTGACCATGTAGAATAATAATCCAGATGGCATTGGTTATCATATTTCCACATCAAATGTCCGTGTGTTTCCTCCCCCAAATGTCCATTCATATGCATGTGGCCAGACACTGACAGGCAGCCATGCCTCGTGTCTCGCTCTCTCTGCACTACACATTGTGAGTCCATGTTGTACAACACATGCCCATACTGCTGTCAGGGTGGCGGTGGTGGGGTGTGTGTGTGTGTGTGTTTGTATGTGTATGTATTTGCGTGTGGACGCATCAGATCTGTATTAGCTGCCAACACTATGGCCGTAGCAACATGCCAAATTTCAAATGAATGCCTTGTCAGTGAATGTGACGCGCCACTGTGTACACTGGCAGGGGTCGCAGTTTCCAGCCCAGCACGCTAATTGTGTCCTTAAAGTACAAAATCAGAGTTCCACTAGTACAAAAAACACACTCATTTACACATTGTAAGTGTCATTGCAGATGTATTAACTAAGTTCTGTAGCAGGAGTTCTTTGAGTGTCTTTTTGAATCCATATGAGAGAAGAGAGAAACAAAATAATAATAATAATAATAATAATAATAATAATAATAATAATAATAATGATAATAATAATAATAATAATAATAATAATAATAATAATAATAATAATAATACATTTTATTTTATTTTATAGGCGCCTTTCATGGCACTCAAGGACACCGTACAGAATATAAGGTTAAAAACAAAAACAAAAGGTTTATTGTTTGTTATTTTATCTTGAAGATGGAAAGATATGTTGATGCAAGAAAGAGAACTAAGGTGCCAGTTACAAACACATTGTCCTCAGTGAATATTTTAGATGTCAGAATGGCAGGCCTCCTAACAATCTGCTCTCCCCATTAAACCCAACTGAGCGTCTCCAGTGCCCCCGTTCACTTTGCACATGCCCAGACTGTGAGTGTTGGTTCCCAGCCAAGCTCAACTCTCTGACAAGAGCTGACAGATGCGCCTGCCCTGTAGTCCTGAGTCTGCATCCTTCTCCTTTGTATCCAGATAATAACTTTTCACTTTTACTTTTTAAAAATCTCAGTTTGAATGTAACAAGAACAGAGACAAGTCCTTTGTCTGATGCCAATAGAAGGTCATTGGTAACTTTCACCAGTGCCGTCTCCGTGCTATGATGAACTCTAAATCCAGATTGAAAAACCTCAAATAAACTATTATTATGTAAAAAAAAAAAGCCTTTCTGGGAACCATCACCTTATCGTGGTGGAGAGGTTTGTGTGTCCCTATGAACCTGAGAGCTGTGTTGTCTGGAGCCTAGTGCTCCTTGTAGGGTCTCCCAAGGCAAATTGGTCTCAGGTGAGGGGCCAGACTAAGAATGGTTCAAAAACGACTTCATGAAAGAAAGGAAAAGGAAAGGAGAGACCCTGCCCGGAGGAAGCCCGGGGCCCCCGTCTGGAGCCAGGCCCAGAGGGAGGGCCCAACAGCGAGCGCCTGGTGGCCGGGTTTGCCACGGAGCCCGGTCGGGTACAGCCCGAAGAAGCTACGTGGTGCCTCCCATCCATCCATCCTGTGGGCCCACCACTCATGGGAAAAACCGCTGGGGTCGGGTGCGCTGTCACATGGGTGGCAGTGATGGTCAGGGACCTCGACGGACCAGACCCGGGCAGCAGAGGCTGGCTCTGGGGACGTGGAACGTCACCTCTCTGTGGGGGAAGGAGCCGGAACTAGTGCGGGAGGTGGAGCGCTACCAGTTGGATCTGGTGGGGCTTACCTCCACGCACAGTCTTGGCTCTGGAACCGTACTCCTGGATAGGGGTTGGACTCTATTCTTCTCCGGAGTTGCCCAAGGTGTGAGGCGTCGGGCCGGGGTGGGGATACTCACTAGCCCCCGGCTGAGCACCGCTATGTTGGAGTTTATCCCGGTGGTCGAGAGGGTCGCCTCCCTACGCCTTCGGGTTATGGGGGGGAAAACTCTGACTGTTGTTTGTGCCTATGCCCCAAACCGCAGTTCTGAGTATTCGGCCTTCTTGGAGACCCTGAATGGAGCCCTGCAGGGGGCTCCAGTAGGGGACTCCGTAGTCTTGCTGGGAGACTTCAACGCACACGTGGGAAACGATGGAGACACCTGGAGAGGCGTGATTGGGAGGAAGGGCCTCCCTGATCTAAACCCGAACGGTCGTTTGTTATTGGACTTCTGTGCTAGCCATGGAATGGCCATAACAAACACCATGTTCGAACATAAGGATGCTCATAAGTGCACGTGGTACCAGAGCACCCTAGGCCAAAGGTCAATGATCGATTTCGTAATCGTATCATCTGACCTGAGGCCGCACGTTTTGGACACTCGGGTGAAGAGAGGGGCGGAGCTGTCGACTGATCACCATCTGGTGGTGAGTTGGATCAAGGGGTGGGGGAAGACTCTGGACAGACCTGGTAAACCCAAACGGGTAGTGCGGGTGAACTGGGAACGTCTGGAGGAAGCCCCTGTCCTGGGGATCTTTAACTCACACCTCCGGCGGAGCTTTTCAGCCATCCCTGTGGAGGTTGGGGGCATTGAACCTGAGTGGGCGATGTTCAAAACCTCTATTGCTGAAGCTGCGGTGATGAGCTGTGGTCTCAAGGTCTTAGGTGCCTCAAGGGGCGGTAACCCTCGAACACCGTGGGGGACCCCGGTGGTCAGGGAAGCCGTCCGACTGAAGAAGGAGTCCTTCCGGGTTATGTTATCCGGGAGGACTCCGGAAACAGTTGCAGGGTATCGAAGGACTAGAAGGGCGGCAGCTTCTGCCGTATCAGAGGCAAAGCAGCGGGTGTGGGAGAAGTTCGGAGAAGCTATGGAGAAGGACTTTCGGTCGGCACCAAGGTGCTTCTGGAAAACCATCCGGCACCTCAGGAGGGGGAAGCGAGGAACCATCCAAGCTGTGTACAGCAAGGGTGGGACCCTGCTGACTTCAACTGAGAAGGTTATCGGCCGGTGGAAGGAGCACTTTGAGGAACTCCTGAATCCGACTAACACGCCCTCTATGGTTGAGGCAGAGCTGGAAGCTGATGGGGGATCATCGTCAATTTCCCTGATGGAAGTCACTGAGGTAGTCAAACAACTCCACAGTGGCAAAGCCGCAGGGGTTGATGAGATCCGTCCAGAAATGCTGAAGGCTTTGGGTGTTGAGGGGCTGTCTTGGTTGACACGCCTCGTCAACATTGCGTGGAAGTCTGGGACAGTGCCTAGGGGTTGGCAGACCGGGGTGGTGGTTCCCCTATTTAAAAGGGGGACCAGAGAGTGTGTGCCAACTACAGGGGTATCACACTTCTCAGCCTCCCTGGTAAAGTCTACTCCAAGGTACTGGAAAGGAGGGTTCGGCCGGTAGTCGAACCTCTGATTGAAGAGGAACAATGCGGATTCCGTCCTGGTCGTGGAACAACGGACCAACTCTTCACTCTCGCAAGGATCCTGGAGGGGGCCTGGGAGTACGCCCATCCGGTCTACATGTGTTTTGTGGATCTGGAGAAGGCATATGACCGGGTCCCCCGGGTGATACTGTGGGAGGTGCTGCGGGAGTATGGGGTGAGGGGGTCACTTTTGAGGGCCATCCAATCCCTGTACGCCCAAAGCGAGAGTTGTGTCCGAATACTCGGCAGTAAGTCGGACTCGTTTCCAGTGAATGTTGGCCTCCGCCAGGGCTGCGCTTTATCACCAATCCTGTTCGTGATTTTCATGGATAGGATATCGAGGCGTAGTCGTGGAGGAGAGGGGTTGCAGTTCGGTGACCTGAGGATCTCATCGCTGCTCTTTGCAGATGATGTGGTCCTTATGGCATCATCGGTCTGTGACCTTCAACAGTCACTGGATCGGTTCGCAGCCGAGTGTGAAGCGGTTGGGATGAGGATCAGCACCTCCAAATCTGAGGCCATGGCTCTCAGCAGGAAACCGGTGGATTGCCTACTCCGGGTAGGGAATGAGCCATTACCCCAAGTGAAGGAGTTTAAGTACCTCGGGGTCTTGTTTGCGAGTGACGGGACAATGGAGCGAGAGATTGGCCGGAGAATCGGAGCAGCGGGGGCGGTATTACAGTCACTTTACCGCACCGTTGTGACGAAAAGAGAGCTGAGCCAGAAGGCAAAGCTCTCAATCTACCGGTCGATCTTCGTTCCTACCCTCACCTATGGTCATGAAGGCTGGGTCATGACCGAAAGAACGAGATCACGGGTACAAGCGGCCGAAATGGGTTTTCTCAGACGGCTGGCTGGCGTCTCCCTTAGAGATAGGGTGAGAAGCTCAGCCATCCGTGAGAGACTCGGAGTAGAGCCGCTGCTCCTTTACGTTGAAAGGAGCCAGTTGAGGTGGTTCGGGCATCTAGTAAGGATGCCACCTGGGCGCCTCCCTAGGGAGGTGTTCCAGGCACGTCCAGCTGGGAGGAGACCCCGGGGAAGACCCAGGACTCGGTGGAGAGATTATATCTCCTCTCTGGCCTGGGAACGCCTCGGGATCCCCCAGTCGGAGCTGGAGGATGTGGCCCGGAGAAGGGAAGATTGGGGTTCCTTACTGGAGCTGCTGCCCCCGCGACCCGATCCCGGATAAGCGGTAGACGATGGATGGATGGATGGATATGTAAAAAATCACATAACTGTTTTGCGACTGCTTTCTCAAGGATCTTAGCGAGAAAGGGAAGGTTAGATATCGGCCTATAGTTGGCTAAAACCTCTGGATCAAGACTAGGCTTTTTAAGAAGTGGTTTTATTACAGCTACTTTAAAGGATTTTGGTACGTAGCCAGATAATAGAGACAGGTTGATCATATTTAATAATGAGGTGTTAATTAAGGGTAAAACTTCTTTAAACAGTTTAGTTGGAATCGGGTCTAAAAGACAGGTTGATGGCTTAGACGATGAGATTGTTGAAGTTAGTTGGTTAAGGTTGATTGGAGTAAAACAGTCTAGATATATTTCAGGAGTTACTAATGTTTTTAAAATTCCAACAGTTGAAGTTAAGTCATTACCAATTGAGGTCAGGAGGAGATTAATTTTGTCTCTAATAATTATAATTTTATCGTTAAAGAAGCTCATGAAGTCGTCACTACTGAGAGATATAGGAATAGAAGGCTCTGTAGAGCTGTGGCTCTCTGTCAGCCTGGCTACAGTGCTGAAAAGAAACCTGGGGTTGTTCTTATTTTCTTCTATTAAGGAAGAGTAATAAGCTGCTCTGGCATTACGGAGAGCCTTCTTATACGTTTTAAGATGATCTGACCAGACTAAACGAGATTCTTCCAATTTAGTGGAATATGATTGCGTTGACTCTGCCACAAACAATTTTTTCTTTAATATATCAACCTCCTCCAGATAATCATTCAATGCAAAACCCTATACTCAACATTTGAATGTTAATCCACTTTACCAGCATTTTAACTGGGACAGTAATTCTACAAGCATTTTTATAGTTTGTCATTGCTATTTGAAAATGTGAAAACAATGCAAACAATCAACGCTTTTACAAATACTTGTGTATTCATTTAATTACTAATCGTAATAAAACATCACATGAACTTCTTAACATCCTGTCGATTAAGGCTTAAAAAACCTTGTGTGAGACTCTCAGATGTATTCTGTATCAGCTTACTTCAGCTTTTAATTGAGACTATATGGTGTTTACATTGAGTCTGTGGTGGACAGTAACTAAGTACATTTACTCAAGTACTGTACTTACAATTTAGAAGTACTTGTACTTTACTTTAGTATTTCCATTTCCTACTTCTTTATATTGCTCCAGGGAGTCCCTGTAGTTAGTTCACTGTAAATCACTCTGGATAAGAGTGTCTGCTGAATGACCTGTAATGTACTTCTACTCCATTACATTTATTGGATAACTTTAGTTACTTCAAAGATTCACTTTCAGATTAATAATAGAACATATAATCAACAAATAATTGGACATGTATTAAATTAAGATAAACTTTATTGACCAATTGGTGATATTCACCCACTAGCTGGCAGTAAGTGAAGAACACATTCATGCGACAAGCATTATAATCCATTATTATAATGTGTATTCTGAAATGGGCCATGCAGAAGGACTACTTTTACTCTTTGTACTTTATGTATATTTTGATGCTTATACTTTTGTACTTTTACTTCATTCAAACTTTGAATGCAGGACTTTTACTTGTAACAGAGTATCTCTACACTGTGGTATAACTATTTGACTGAAGTAAAACATCTGAATACTTGGTCCACCTCTGCATTGAGTGAAATATTCAGCCCAACACTCTGCGCTTTTTATGGATACACCATTCCATCAAATAACAAGTATTCCATCTATCATATTTTGTTCTTATTCAGCGGGACATATTTGGTATCTTTGGATCTCCATCAGGAGCATTACCTGCTTGTTTAGAGGTGTCCACTTTGAAGAAAGTCATTTAACTGGTTTGTCATAGCTTTTTGCAATTAGTTGCTCCAAAATTAATATTTATATTTGTGTATGTCTTTAGCAAATTGAATTTCAGTTGAACAGGGTGACATACTTCATCAGTTGGCTGAGTAATGACATTCTCTCTGTTTTCCGTGTTCTTTGCAGAAGCCAGGGATGGACGTTGCCGACGGTTATGTGACGTTTGTTCGTCATTCCCAGGATATGCTGCGGGAGAAGGTCAACGAGGAAGTGTACATAGAGAGATTATTTGACGTGAGTAAACCACAGAAGCTTCGCCTCCATCGAAGGGAGGCTTACTAACAACACGGTTTCATTTACTCCACCTGTGATCATCCAGCAGGAGATTAAAAGTCACTCCGAGAGGAAAGTGAAACACAGTCAAATGATTACAGTCATGTGATCTCCACAATGTATATATGAGCTTTAATCTGAAGGGAGGGCAACATAGACGGAGTTTGTACTTTTGACATTGTCATACAGCTTTGAAAGTAATATCTCAATTTAATTTGATTTATTGGAATTTATGATTTAACTCTTTGATACACAAGCGATGCAAACCCCTTCTAAGGCACAACATGGGTCCAAAATGACCCGTATTAAACTATAATGTTATCTCATGTATGAGTGTTTCTTTGTTATATTTATGGAAATCTATTTATTTAATCATTTAATATTCCAAGTATTCATTAAATATCTTGTTTTTGATGACCACAAATCATTATTCATCTTTTCTTTCTTAATTTATGAACTAAAATAGTTTTTGTATTACTACATCAGGTTTACACACATGGGTCTAAAATGACCCGTGTGTGTAAAGTGTGATAACAATGAAAAAAAGAGATACTATAATAATAATAATGTTGTTAAAAATAATTATTATGGCAGTGGTTTGGACCAAACAATACATTTCATATTTGAAATCTTTATTTGTCACACTCGCACATAACATACATCATACAGCCCTGTACCCTGTGAGATATTGAATTGTTAGTGTGTCTGTAGTATAACTGTAGTGAACTGTGGTGAATGTATACAAGGAATGAAGAAAAGAAAAGAAAACTGATTTAAATAAAAACATATGGGAACAGCACAACCTGCCATCTCAGTGCATACATGCCTCACAGATGACAGTCACATGTTTGTGCTCCTTCACGGGGCTGTTGCACATTTTCAGTCTTTGGCAGCTGAGCAGATCTTCCTCTTCATTTGGTCCGCCTGTCAGGTGTCCTCCTGTAGCTGGGTGGTGGCTGCGTTTGTTTTATTTAGCCCACATCTTTCCTTTGCCCCTGTAATGTGCTTTTGGAGGTGAGGTATCACACTTTACACACACGGGTAATTTTAGACCCATGTGTGTAAACCTGATGTAGTGATAGAAAAACTATTTTAGTTCATAAATTAAGAAAGAAAAGATGAATAATGATTTGTGGTAATCAAAAACAAGATATTTAATGAATACTTGGAATATTAAATGATTACATAAATTGATTTCCAAAAATATAGCAAAGAAACACTCCATGCATGAGATCACATAGGAAACCAATACGGGTCCGTTTGGACCCATGTTGCGCATTAGAAGGGTAGTGATACAAAGTGATTTTTATTCAAAAAGTAAGAAAGTAAAAATGAAAATAACAATTTGTCATGATCAAAAACAAGTTAATTGAGGAATTCTGAATGA
The DNA here is from genome assembly GCF_900634415.1 of Cottoperca gobio. Classification (NCBI taxonomy): domain Eukaryota; kingdom Metazoa; phylum Chordata; class Actinopteri; order Perciformes; family Bovichtidae; genus Cottoperca; species Cottoperca gobio. The sequence continues at coordinate 1,232,317 of NC_041359.1, forward strand.
TTAATAATTAATGATTAATATTGGTAAAGTTCCCACAGAGTAAATAGTTAAAGTAAGAGCTGGATCATAATAACCAAATGGACACATTTTATATGTTGTTTGCATATTTTAGAAATGTATTCTGGTGTATTTGGTATCTTGTATATCTGCTACAGTGAAAAACAAGTTTAAAAATGTAAATGTTGCTTTAACTACCAAACTCATTAGTACATTACTCCAGTTCTTATGTCTGGCACTCTGCAACATCTCATGCAGACTCGTGTCTTTTTGGGTCTTTGCGAGTCACTTTGTGAAGCTGACTGTACTTAAGCATCAGTGTCCTTCTCCATGGCTGACAATCTGTAATCAACTTGCAAACAGTCCCATGACACTGTTTGCCTCTATTACGTGAGATGAGGTCAAGTCACACCAAAACAATTAGTAAACCTCTAAGCCTGGCTGCTGAGCCTCCTCTGAGGTCAAACTGGAGGATTTCTCCTGAAAATGTGCTGAAACAATCACTGCAGAGGGAAGAGTTGCTCTGCTTCTCTTTTCAAAGTCAGACGTATTCCTACGCCTCCGTCCTCTCAGCACCTCGCCGTTTGCTCCATTGTGTCATGGTGTTTGTGTGCAGTTTGTGCTGATCTTGAGGGTGGATTATCCTCAGCTGCGCTCCCTCTTTCGGAGTCAGCAAACAACAGTTAATCAACTGCAAAGGGGCACAAAAGATCATTTTGTAAGATGGCTTAGCAGCCAGTAACTCAGGACTTTTTAACTCAGGACTACAAACAAGTTGTCTCTCCTTCAACAGAAGCATTAAAACTCTGCAGTTAGTGACTCGAGGATTATTCTGTGAAAAGACAGAGCTGGTATATTTGAGAGATTGCTCAATCTTTTGTCATGAAATGCAGCAGATGTGTGGGCTTCAGCGTGTAGAAATGAATTGGTTCTGGTGTGTCGACAGCTGTTGCTGCTCAGATTCTAATAGATATGTTGGATATTAGCTCTGGATGAAAGTCATGTATTTGGGCTTCCAGTCCACAGCTGGTTAGATCAAACTGAGCCAAAGCACACAGAGCAGAAAACTACACTTTTAAATATGCAATCAGATCTCGTAACAATTGACAACACAGTGCTCACCGCTTCACTCTGCTGCCAGTTCTATCACTGTCTCAGAAGTCCTTTGTTTTCGCTCCCAGATTTCAGTGTTTAGACCATCATCTCGTACAGTACTCGATCACGAGAGAGGATGTTTCAGATCTAGCTGATTTATCCCGTCTGCTAAATACTACCGTACTATGCAGTAACAGCACTGTCTGTACAGTAATCTGGAATTACTGAACAGACAATAATCTGAAATCTCCAAGTGAATAGGATAGCACAAACATGTTTTCTTCAACTCCAAATCTTGGCCAAAGTCAAGGCCTTTCCTTATATCCTCTTGTTGGACTTTTGGAATGTGCTTTATCTCGGGCTCAGACAGAAGGCAGTCTCCTCCTGTTCGCTAACCCAGAACACTTCTCAGTTGAGGTGCCATGTTTTCTTTCAGTTGTTTCTTACTTCCATTCTAATTTGATCATAAACCGAACGATTAAAAGATAACTGTTCTTATTTTTGATGGACAGCCATTGGTTCTGTCTATGGTGATAACATACTCACCATAACACAGCACCATTGCTTAAAATAAGTCTGAAGGGTCCAAAAATCATGAGCATTTAGGCGACAGGTTGACAACAAAGCCCCATCTTAGACAAGCTTGTTTTACTTCACAAACCCTCCTTTATAAATGTCCATCACATTGTCAGACTTCAATGTAGTGATGTCCCCGTGTTCATAGATGTTAAATAACTTGGTGAGTAAATGTGACCAGAATCAATAACAATGATGGCAAAACTATGTAAAAAAGACCCAATGAAATAAAGCTGAATGATCCTTTACATGATTAACAGGATCATTTAATAAATAATTGAATCCATTAGCTGCAGCTTTAATCATTTGTATTGTAACGGTTGAAGGGTTGATGAAATAGCTCAAACAGAGTGGAGAACACAGACAGGGACGAGGTTGTGTAATCCTCTGCTACTGATGTAACTGTCACCTCTTCATCCTGATTGTGTGTGCGTGTCCATCCAGACTGAGCAGAGTCGGCGTGTTTACAGTTTCATCTATCTGTCCATGCCATTGTGTTGAATTGGGGCCTTGAGGTGTAATCCGTCTCCTATCCTCTTCCTCTGTGTTGGTCCTGACAGAGGGTGACAGAGAGGTGTCCGGTGCTGGATGTTTGCTGTTTGGTGCTGCGTCTTGACCCATTGCTTTGCCATGTATCCGCTTTCCTCCACAATAGCATTTCTGCTGGGATTTGTCTCACCCCGGCTTCTCTTTGTTGTCATTCCGTATTAGTTCTCCCCGCGGCGTCTCCGAGGCCGATGAAGGTGTCTCTGGCTGCTCTCTGCAGCTCTGTTGTGCTTTTCTTGTCACTCCACCATTTCTTTTTATCTACTTCTCTCTCTTTCTTGTCTGTTTTTCCGGTGGCAATTTACAAGATGTAACATTAGTGCTGGACTCCAGGCTTAAAGGCAGAGATGTTTTTCGTTGTGATTTTTATCATTCATCCAGAATTATTTTCACCTGGATGCCTTTAGTCCTGCATTGTGTCCCATTTCCATTCTGTAAAGTCAAGAATGGACACACTATGTGCTAATGTTGGCATCCCACTGTTAATATACAATACATTATTGTACATTAGTGCACATTAAAAAAAGAACCATGGAAGTTGAGGACTACTGACCCTGGGCTGAAGTTCAGCCTATTTCACCAAAGTGCAGCAAAACAATTAAAGGCCTTTTTACAGAATTCTGTTCTGTATTGTAACTTGTCTCATACTGACGCTTGGTGAGGACCCCTTGGCATCACTTTGTAGCACACTGGGTCGCTAACTATGATGCTACACTACGGTTGCAGTAAACATGTGGTTCACGCTGTGAATTCAAACAGAAACACTTGGTTATGTTTAGGATAGGATTGTGGTTTGTGGTTTGGATCGTTTGTAAAGTGAAAGGGAAAGAATTGAACATTGTAGTTACCTGAAAGCCTGGGACGTCTGATTCTAAGAGCGTGACATAGAGTCGGAATGAGAACTGGTTGATATGGCGTAAGAAATTGGTTTAGTAATAAGGAGGATCTTGAAGCATCAGGAGCAGCAGTGTTGATACTCCTGCTTACAAATGTATGAAATAACTTGAGGATTTCAGAAATAATCTTAAAAAAATGTAAAGATGTAAGATAAACATTTGAAGATGAAAACATTGTTGAGCATTTTATCTTTTCATCTGACTGAGGATTCTCAGTGGAACCCTTTAAAAACTCCTGTTGGGTAATGAGCTACAACAACTTATTGTCACTGTAGAAGTAGTGAATAGTTCAACACAAATGTCCGTGAGGCCCCACAAATAAGAGCGTTACAGGCCATCAAAGCTAATACCCCTGTGTGTGTGTGTGTGTGTGTGTGTGTGTGTGTGTGTGTGTGTGTGTGTGTGTGTGTTGGGTTGGGGGTTGTCTTCTCCTTAAAATAAGGTCAGGATGGACTCCCCTTAATCTTAATCTTTGCTTTGTTAGGCGCCCCCCCCCCCCCACCCACACTTTCTGTGGGCTGCTGACTTCATTTATTTATCCGTTTTGTTTCCCCTGGTGACGATTACAACAATAAGGCGGATCATTACATGAAATATTATGGGCTATTGGTTTTGCTAAGGTCCTTTCCTAAAATGCAACTCCACCATATATTTGTTGTAGACATGCTTTTGGAAAGTTTGCAGTTTTGAAATAAGGTCCTCACAAATTCCATTTTAGTCACTATTGTCTATTGTCTATTTGTCTATTATTTAATCATTGGTATTTTTTAATATTTTATTATTAAAAAAGTATTTTTTAATATTTTAATATTTTATTATTTAATCATTGGGGTAAGATTTCTCTTTATTCAAAATTCATAAAAAATAAAAAAATAGAAGAAGGTATAAAGAAGAAAGAAAGAAGAGCAAAGACAAAAAAGTGCCTGGAAACAATCTTTTATTTATAATCCATTTGATTTTTCAAGACTAGAAGGACATTGTATGGTGTTGTGGTGACCCGCCAGGACACATTTCTTTATGCCACTTGACAGGATTAAAGTCTTTAAATCTTTCAACAGGCCATAATGTAGAATGAAAGAACTCCATCAAGTATCCCAATACCATAACAGTTGACTGTAAAGAGATTACATTTCAAATCACATCAACAAGTTACGTCCTTTAAGCACATTTCATTTCACACATCCCTGACAAATCTGAAGATGAACAGCAACTTGTGTTTGGTCTGGTTACAGCCAGTTGAATAGAATATAATTTGATTCTGCCTTTATACAATGTAAGGTTAAAGATCAGAGGTGGAACACAGGCTTAGTGGACACACTTTCCACGTGTCTCAAAGTAATTTGGGTTTCCTTAACATGTTTGGCTGTGATTTCTTCCAGAGACAATAAGCCTAAGGCTATATGTCATTTTAATTGGGGTTATGACATGCATTTATCTCAAGATGCCTTCTAATATCAGAGACAGTAAGCAGATTATTTCACTATGGACTCAGAAGTCTAGAGTGACAGCAGACAGGCCCATCCATGGTCTAATGCAGATAATGTTAAACAAACAACAGCGTCTTACGAAAGGAATCATAATTTAAGACGTATTAACAAGTGTTAATACTCATGTTCTGACATAGTTTGGCAGGTAGGGGGGCTTGTCGGAGCAGGACATTATTAATTTATATTTTTTGACCCACTTTTCTGACTAATCAGGGGGGGAGGGGGGTCAACTTGTTATTTTTGTTTCTTCATAAGCATAGAATGTGTTAAATCAGATTTACTTTATGTTATTTTACTAACTGCAATCGTGACCAGCAATCCAATCATATAAATGTTTTAATATTACATGTTCTGCTGTAGTGAAGGCAGGTGTCTGTGGCATTAGGATTACACTTGGTTGGAAATGCTCTTATTTTCTGACCTGTGGCTGCCTCAGGTCAGGTCCACATTAACCCTTAGGAGTCGATCACCACGCCGGTGTGATCAGATCACGTGACCTGTTCAAGCCGACGCCGCATAAAAACAACAGTCCGGCCAACATTGCCGGCTGCTTCTGTCCAAAGTACTGGCTTGAAACTCTCTTCATGCAAATAGACCCAGTGAAAACGGAGACACAATGATATAAAGTTGATACAAAAATATTTATGCAAATGTAGCATGTGCCCACTCAGCGTGGCATCCCGCTTATTCTGCACCCCACGCCGACTAACCTGTTACTTTGTCTTTTCACTTTCTCTTCCCGTTTTACTCTTCCTCTCTGCCTGGACAATATTAACTTTTTTGCAAGTAAACTGCAGACCTGGCAACACGGGTGGTGGATCCCATTTTTAAAATAGGGGACCAGAGCATGTGTTCTTACTATCAAGGTTATAAAATTGCTCGATGTCAGTGAACCAGCTTTTCATTCTTGCTGAGATGCCTTTGGACATGGAAGCTTGCCCAGGAAGTCTAAGTGTGCTTTGTTACCACGTCCCCTGGTGTATGTTGTTGGGGTTCTGCGGAGTACCTGAGCAGTCACTACGAGCCATTCCCTCCTCATATACAGTAACTATGGGAGAGCAATCGAGAGCATTGTCTGCATTGTCGACAGCAAATAATGCACTTGCTCAGTGTTCATGGAGCTCCACCATGCAGGGTTGTGCCTTGTTGCCAGTTCTGTTTGTGATTTCCATTCACAGGATCTCTACACACAGCCTAAGTCAGAGTAAAGGAGATCCATCCTACCGTCTCTCTTGTTCACAAGTGACGGTAGGATGGAACACATGATTGACGGGTTGGTGTGACATGCACAGCCATACTGCACGGGCCTGTTGTAGTGAAGAGGGAGCCAGGCCTGAAGGCGAAGCTCTCAATTAATTAGTTGGTCTACTGTACACAAGTGCCAAGTTTTTCTTTTGCAGAGTGTCTTTGGGGTGAGAGACAGGATGGAGAGCAAAGGCATCTAGGAAGCCAGACAGCATGAGGTGGTTTATGCATCGTATGAAGCTGCCTTAACATGATAGGAAATGTTCTCTGCACAAAGTAGGGCTGGTTTTAGTTTTGTGTCAATGGTAACCTCCCTTGCTTGCCTGTGCTGTTTCAAACAGCTGTTATCTCATTGGTTGCCATTTGAAAGGTTGGCAGCAATCGAAGTCAAAGTTGTGAGTGGTGCGCCTCACCAAGGGCAAAACGCTCTCGCCATAGTTTTACCACTGATAATGTGAACTCTGCTTAAGGCTGCCTCTTGAACGCCTTCCTTTAGATTCTGGTCACATCTGACTAGTTGGAAACCCAGAGGCAGATGCAGAACACACTGGAGGGATTACATATCCCATCTGAACAGGGGATGCCTTGTGATCCCCAGGAAGAGCTGCAGGATGTATGTGGTACCATGCTTAGCCTTATGCCACCATAACTCAAGCCCAGATAATTGGCAGGATATGGATTGATGGCTGGAAGGTCTTAATTCAGCTGTCTAGCAGTTCCTGTTACAGGTAGCATTCATGTGCTTCAGTCACATTAGTAATCAATACTTTATACTGCTGACAACAGAAAGACATGTCAATGACAACAACTTTTAAGTGGTGTACTAAAATACAAAATAACGAATTCCATAAAGTCAAAGCTTCAAACTCTCAAGGCCAAATGGAGTAACCGGCAATAACTTTCTAACCGGAAGTTCTAACTCACAATTTACAGAAATTAAACATTTATCAATGATGTCAGAAAATGAACTCACAATTTTTGCATCTAGTGTTAGTTTTTTAATTATGACCTCCGCCAAGCAGGTTATGTTTCGGCATTTGTTTTCAACAGGATTACGGAAAAACTGCTGGCCTGATTTTTAATGAACTTGTTGTGAAGGTGAAGCATGGGCCAAGGAAGAACCCATAACAACATTTCAAATGGATCCGAATCACGTGTGCAAATACAAATATTATTTGCACTTACGTAAAAGGCCCTTCTAGTTATTAGTGGACTCAACATTCTTGCCCCCAGAGGTCTGTGTTTGGTGCTACATATACAGTATGTTGTCAAGTTGTAAAGATGGTTTCTTTATTTGCTTAATAATAATAATAATAATAATAATAATACATTTTATTTGTAAAGCGCCTTTCAAAGCTAAAAGCAATCTCAAGGCGCTTGTGTTTTGACTATTTGCACCTGTTGTATTAAGTGTCAGAGCATTACAATCTCTTGGCCATACACATGCGTTGAAAATAACTTGTTGTTTGTTAGGTATGAGATGTGTGTGTGTGTTAGGGGAATAGCGAAAAATTAATTTGGTCCCCCCCCTCTGTGGTTTAGTTCTTGAAAGAGTGGCTAAAGAGCCCCGGATTAAGACAGATGTGCTTAAATGATACTGAAGGGGGATTTAGCACTGCACAGCCTGGGGATCATTGATTAAAAAAAGCCATGTCTTTAGTCTGAGCCAAATCCAGCCGTGTACTGATATACCCCAGCTTCCTGCTCCATGTCACTCCCCCCGTACTCAGCACAGGCAACCAACATGCCAGCCAGGTTGGGGGGAAAGAAAGGAGTGCAGGAAGAAAGAGGAAGACAGTGGTGGTGTTGTCGAGCCAGTGAGTTTTGGAGCCACCTCCCCCTTTCCCCTTCCTCCCCACTGGGGCTGAAGTTGCAGATACTGGGATTACACAGGTCAATTATACACTTAATCTGCCTTTGCCCGGAGGGGATTAGGAGTGTGGCTCATTGATTGATTTGAAGTATTTCCGTTGACCTTGGGTAGTTATCAGATTCACAGGCGTGGTGAAATTGCACTTCTGTGTGACGAAAGTTAAAGCGCTTTTTAATCGCTGCTGCTCCTCCCGTCTCGCTCTGCTTACCAACTGCTGGACGGCTGTGACAGAGCGGAGCAAGGTCAGGGGGCAGGTTGAGCTGCAGATTGAGGGATTTGAGATTGTTGTCATCGCCACAGTTGTACTTTGGTCACGGCGGGTGGGTTTGTGGACGGGTGGGTGCGGGGTGGTGTTACGGTGAACAGACAGGGACAGAGAATGCCAGCAGACTACCGGGTTATGGAGCTGCCGTCATACCACTTGACTGTCCGGAGACGTTTCACCACTTTGCCGGCGTCGGTCATGAACTGCCAGCCCCACTGCCGTGCCAAGTGAACAATGTAATCAACACTGAGCTCAGGCAACACGCAAACTTAACTCCTGCAGCCTGTCGGACGTCTTTATTCCTCTCAAATCACTTGTATTCCTTTTTGTAACATTTCTGTGAGGATAGAAAAATCAGTACCATCATAAAAAAAGTGAAAAATACTATTCAAAACATTTGAGAAAAAACTGAGAACATGGAATCACAATTGACATGACTACAAGGTAATGAGTAAACATGTGATAATAGGAAGTTGGAGTAATTTATGATGAAATCATCTGTTTCATCAAGTATTTGGATCAAAACAGATCATCGTTTTTTAGGGCTGTGTGACCTGGTGGAAACCACTGGGAGGATATTTATAAGAATCTTATATCAAGACTGATACTGATTGTAAAATGACATAAAGAATACAATCATATAAAGATACATTCCCACTGTAGGCCCAAAGTGCAATGATATATGACATTCATAGATAATTAATGATACATTGGACTTCTGATCTGATTATTTTCTCACATTTGTTCTCACTGATACCCAAAAATAAAACGTATAATAAATAAATAAATTATAGCGACCGTTTATCTCTGCAATGTTTTACTGTAGGATTGCCTTTTTCCAGATCAGTGTGCTATTTCTGAGAGACAATGACCAGATGTCCTTTACCCTTCATCTACAACAATATGACTGCAATACTGCAGCGATGTCCTCTTGTTGTTTTTCATGCCAGTCAGTAATCTCTTTTAGGTTTAAGTAAAATATCTGTAAAAGGATTACACAACCAATAGGGAGGAAAATAAAGGCCGTAGTCGTAGGTCACAATAATAAAGAAAAAGGCCAGCCAAGCAGGATAGGTTAGATTGACTGTGTGACTGTTCAAAACATGCTCTGAAAAGGTTTCACTTCCGTTTAATGAAGTCTGTAAGCAGCTTAAAGTCCTTAATAATTACTGAGCGAGAGCATTTTGTTTCCCGGCTTCGTTCCTTTCGGGCCTAAATCCTCTGTGAGCATTCCCAGGAGGAAACAGCAAAGGACACTAGGGCCACAATCATTCAGAAAGGAGCGAAATACAAGTTTAATGGAGGCTTCTCCTTTGTCTATTTCTGCTGGTGTATTGATCCGGGCCAGCAGGGTGAATTGATCGAGGACATACATGTCATCTCTCAGGTCTCTATCACCCTTTTACAGCCCCCTTCTATCCCTCTTTCCTTCTGCCTTGTTAAAAAGGGAGGTATGGTGGCATTTGTTTGATTAACTTGTCTGACAAAAGTGACAGCTGCTCACGGGTGTATGTGGATGAGTGGCCCAGCGCCGCTCCCTCTTTGTACATCTGTCAGAGCCGGAGCAGGGCGAGCAGGGTGAAAGGAGACAAATTGGACCCAAAAAGAAGGCCATTCACCTTCCCCAGACCCCCCTCTGCCACTCCACCCCTCTTTCCCATTCAGGTGCTCGGCGGGACCCTCAAGTGCTTGCTGGCTTATTCCATTTTCACTCCCCCTATAGAGTTCCCTGAGCCCACAAGTGTTTTAGCCCTCTTTTTCCTTCCCTCAATCCACCCCTAAGCGGCTCTTTGTAAGTAGAATGGCTCACTTTTCTCAGGGCCTGAAGCCGGCGGCTTTTTTCTTTTTTTATTGTCCACCACAGAGCTTTTCTGTTGCTCATTGTATGTTTACTCAATGACTGGTCGCTGACTGTAATTCCAACTGTTTAGTTCCTCACAACATGGCCCCCAACCCCCTCCACCCACCACCCCAAATATACACCCATCCCTTCTACAAACCACCATGTTTTTGTAAAGTTGCTCCTTATTTAATCTCTCTTGTCCGTTGAACTGACACTTGCGGGTAGAAGGAGATGGGTGTTTTGTAAGAGACCCAGATTGGCGGACTGAAAAGAAATACCAGACCTGAGATAAACATTTACCTTTCGCCTGTGATGCTACACCCGGGGTTGATTGCCATCCTGTTCCTCAGCACTCTTTTCTTAACCAGCTGCACGTTTTGTTGCCGTCCCAGCTGTGCTCAGACTCTGGTCAATGGTCAGCCGGGGTTTGCCTTTTGTGTCACCAGCACAATCAAAACAGTTTGAGACTTGTGAGCTTTTTGAGCCCAAAACTTTACTTTAGTCTTACTTTCAGAGCACTTCTGCTCCTTCCATCTCCTTTAACTTACCCAATTTCTTTAATGACAAGAGATGGACAGAAAGAGGGACAGAGAGGGGGACAGAAAGAGGGAGAGAGAGTCAGATAATGACTATCTAGTACAAGATGCTGAGCCCCATTGAACCTCTATGAAAAGCCCCTTTCTTGTCTGTCCACACTGAGGCAGATACATTTGCAAGCATAGTTATATGTCCCTTCACATCAACACACCAATGACCACAAAAGAAAATGGTCAAAGAAAGGAACAAAGTTTTGTATGATTATCCTAATTCCAAAACTGACAATCGGACACATAAGCTCACTTTTTGCAGCGGTCGACCAGATATACGGAGCTGTGAAAGTGCCAGCCAAGAGCAGACTCTGATAGCAAACCTTTCACCCTGCCTTTGAGTGTGGTCAGAAAAGGATATATGATGTTTGCCTTTACACGAGTCAGACTAAATGTCATACAACCAAGTCCATGTGAAGCAAACTGAGGCCTTAATGCAACTATACTGTAAGAAATAGGAAAACATCCTAACTGCATTCTTATAGTTCAGCTGAAACTCAAATGAGTTCAGTTGTGTGTAGGATTCTCCTGGTGTTGTGTTAATGTTTTTAGTTGGCAAACACAATGTGCTCTGCAGCTATCATTTGGGTTTACAGTAGACTGTGCCTGAAGGGTCTCAGCCAGACAATGGTCTACTCTGTTTTCTGTGATCTTTTGTGAAATCTTTCTGTTTCAGTCATCTGATTAGGGATCTTAAATGCTGCTGACATAGTTGTCTATAGCCATGAATGACATGTTTAACAAGGTTGAAGACACGTTTGCTTAATCCTAAAATCTTAACATTTAAACTCTGCAGGGGCACTGTCAAATTCTAGGCTATTGAATATGGAATATAAATCTATATTCAGTCTAATAAATGATGCCATTGTTGAGACAATGTATTAGCGAATCTACAGTGTTGATTAGATGGATATTGAAGCGAGCAATATGGAAGGTTTCATGTCTGAAAAGAGCTTTATTCTCTATTTCATATATATATATATGCATATACTTTTTTTGAAAGTTTTCGGGGTTGATATGCCAGCTAAATGTAGATCGAAGGTCAGGGAAGAAAGATGCATTTTCACATTTGCCCACATTAGTGTTGCTGTGGCCTCAGGGATGACATCATCCAGTGCAAGATGCTGAGCCCCTTTAGCCTCCAGTGAAAAGCTCTAGTTGTGCTCTGAGGGTCAAGCTTAGTCCTGCTGTTGGGTGACAAGGTGAGCAAGGAGCTGGAGGGATGGGGGCCTAGTGGTGTTGGTACTAAGATTGGGGTTGAGAGGGGGGCTCCCGACCTACTGTGTGGGTTACTATGGTAATTGATTGTCGTCGTCAATAGGCCCTCTCTGCTGAGCTGGTGAGCAAGACTAGAATAGGTCAGCGGTGGGCTCAGAAAAGCAGAGCAGGTAGGATTAGACAAGCTTTTGTCCAAAATGCAGAATGTCTTGCAGTCAGATTTAAAGCCCCCCCCCCACCCACACCAACCTCACATTTATTTCCTTGTCTCTGTCTGTATTCATATATGGGCTATGTGTCTGTACCAGTGTAAGCATGTGTGTTTGAAAGAAAAAGTAGTGTTGCTTTATGCCACTCAGCGGCCTTCCTTCTCCGTCACAAGGAAGCCTGCCACTTGACATTAGTGTTGCCGCACCAGCAATCATCATTCCATGCCTCCTGCTAATTGCAGACACAGCTGGGTCTCAGCAGGACATGCTCTCTCTCTCTCTCTCTCTCTCTCTCTCTCTCTCTCTCTCTCTCACTCACTCACTCACTGTCTCTCTCACTCTCTCTCTCTCTCCCTCTCTCTCTCTCTCTGTCTCTCTCTCTGTCTCTGTCTCTCACTCTCTCTCCCTCTCTCTCCCTCTCTATCTCTCTGTCTCTCCCTCCCTCTCAAGCTCTCTCTCTCTCTCTCTCTCTCTCTCTCTCTCTCTCTCTCTCTCTCTCTCTCTCTCTCCCTCTCTCTCTCTCTCTCCCTCTCTCTCACTCTCTCTCATGAAGAATTGAATTGGAATATGGGTACTTTTATTTGTTTTGCATTCATTTGAACATGTATATATCTATACATGGTACAGCCAAACACTTCACTAAGGTGTTAAAGTGCTCTCTGGAGGGAGTAAACCATTCAAGGAGATGATGAGGCATCGGTTTCTTTTAACAACATTCTTTTTTGGCAAACTCGGTGGTTCTTATGAAAATCAAATCCCGTCCGGATTGACTTTGGATTGACATTAGCCTTAAACTCTCCTGTGCCCCCCATAGGAAGGCTTCTGTCTTTCTCTTTTGTCTTTGTCCTGCTGAATGTCCAAGACTATTACAGACCATATCGTGTTATTTCACCATGGTTAAAATCCCGCCCAATTACAAAGGAACACTGAATGTGTCATTCCCCAACCTTACTTATAATGTTAATCCCATGTATGTTGTAAAATTATAACATAATTGCCTTCTTTTTATGTCTAAACCTAAGAATCTGTCCAAACATTCAATGTCAACTTTCAGTACTTCCACTTCTACATTTCTAAACGTTTGTGAAGACTTTCATAAGCCCCTTTCATACGTTCACTGCAACTTGAAGATTACCAGGAAGAGCTGTATGTGAGAACGCAAACGTCTGAATCATTCGGACATTCTACCCTGCCAGCTCCCTAGTACTAAGTACGTGTAAAGTCCGGTTAAACCCATGAGTGGCTCTATTCTATTCTGTAGCATTCACAGCAAGCAAGTGCGCTTCCCAGATCCCAGTCCTGCAGTCAGCATGTCGAAGTGTCCTTAGGCAAGATACTGAACCCCAATTTGCTCCCGATGACCAACGTTGTGTGAGTGTATGTGAATGGTGTGTGAGTGTGTGTGAATGGTTACACTACTGACGAGCTGATGTGCACCTTGTATGGAGCCGCTGACTCTGTATGAATGTGTGTGAATGCTGACATGTGTTGTAAATAACTTTGAGTGATCGCAAAGATTGGAAAAGCGCTTTATAAATGCAGTCCATTTACCATTTACCATTTATTTCCAGTACGTGAGAACGCTTCAGACACGGACAATCTCCAGTTGTGTGCAGTATGTGTGAAAAGGAAACTCCGGACAATGTCCAGACCTGATTCTCATTACATTAACCGGAGTTCATATAAGAAAATGGCTTTGGACTGTTTTTACTTAACCTTAAACTGTAATATTAAACTTTTCAACTAACCATTAGCCAAACCAAAACCTTCATCCTTCCAAATTCTAATCAAAACCCTAAATATGAATCAAAACTGTAGCTATGCACTCGAAGAAGTGTGGCGCAGTAAAATATCAATGTGGTTTTTCGATGTAGACTATTTTTGCTCATTAAATATTTTCAGGTGCGAATGTAATATCTCTTTTGTTAGTTAGTTTTTGTGCAATCAGAAATTTTGTAATATGTTACAGGGCTCACACAAAACACACAAATATTGTAAACTAGGAAAATAAACTACATTCTGAGTTATGTTGTCTTAATTAAAACAGACAACAACAACAAAGTAAACACAACTAAATAAACAAAATAATAATTCAAATCAGTAAGTATCTGAACAAACCACAGACTGACCGAGCATTCAATGCAAACTTTCAGTACTTCAGTTCTCTCCTGGCATAATGTTCAACAAGTGTTATGGTTTGTTACTTAGCCCTACATTTTAAAAGCACACACTCATGCGTGACACACACAGGAGCAGCAGCAGAGGCAGAAAGAGGCAGAGTCCCAGGTTGCTTGTAATCCCTGTGTACCCCCTGTGGTGAGGCTCCTCCTCAGACCCAACATTCCTGGCTCTCAGCAGCACAAAAGCTCCTGAGCGGCCCCACAAAAGAGGGCCTCTGACCTAACAAATCAGTTGGCTTTTTGGGGGTTTTGTGTGTGTGTGTGTGTGTGTGTGCGTGTGTTAATAAGCATGTATTATTAGCCCCTTTCACTCACATGCACTTAAATCACATGTTACCTTTAATCAAGAGCACAGACTTCAATTTTAGAGCATGCAGAAGTACCCATGTCTTCATTATCACATTTTTAAAACATCACCTCAAAACTTTGCTATCACACCCGAATACAAACTACTCCTGCTCATAACTGTATGTTTGCACTCAGATAGGCTCTTGCTTGTGCAGACTTCCTCTGCTCCTACTTGAACCCTTCTACTTGCTTTTAAGCTTATTCTGTAAACTTCTGCTCTCTCTCTCTTGAATTTTTGCGTAATCCAAGGGGGGGCTTGTTTTTGACCTCAGCACACCATGGGTGGTTGCCTTGTGTCCGCCCTCCCTCCAGGGATTTATTTCAATGTAGTCCACTTCTATTTGTGATCTATTTAAATGCACTAGACAAGAAAACTGTATTCTTTATCAAAAAGTGGGTGGGCATTTTCTTTCTATTACAAGAGATTAGCATTTGTTTTTATTCATCTATAAAGGACTACTCCAAAATTGTCCTTATATTTGACATCATTCATTGGCTAGAGAGTTGGAACACATCACAACACAGCACTGTAACTGCTCGTGCTGCAGGTACCTAGAGTTAACACTGATCTGTTGTGTGTGGAATGTTGGAAGTGAAAGTTTCCCGATTGCTCTTTATTACATTACAGTTCATTTAGCTGACGCTTTTGTCCAAAGCGACTTACAAAAAGTGCACAGGTTACAACACATGCTGACACTTAAGACATGTAAGTTACATCCTCGCTATATATTTGAAGAATACATTGTATACCACCGCCAATGCCACGCACGTAATACAACGCACGGAAAGAAAACATGTTACAAGTTACTCCTTGAATATTTTTCAATACTCAATAGTTTTTCAAATGTAATTACTGCAAAAGACATTGTCATGAATTCAGGCCAGAGTAGTAGTTTACTGTACAAAATCATAAAATATGTGTGCCAGCAAACCATTTGACCAATTTTAAAGTTAAAAACTTGCAGCAAAATGAGTAAGACATAGCCATTCAAAAATAAAATCAACTCGGTGGAGGGGAATTAGCGAGTGAGAGGGAGTGAGAGGGAGTGAGAGGGAGTGGAAATGAGCGAACAAAGCGAGCGAACAAGATACATTTGCAAATAGTTCCATTGCAGTTATCTTCTAAAGCAGAGAAAAACCCTGTGTGTCACAGCAGTAAAAATTAGGAAACAGATGAAGAACGCACCTGTGTTGTTGTTTCCTCAGGAGTACCAACAGAGCCTCAAACACGTCTGTAATTTGGTAATCTATTATCAAAGTCCTGTGCCTCATCTTAATGGTTTGTTGCATGTGAAACGCTTGGAATGGACTTTTGGTTCTGCCTTAGTTCCTGTGGCTCCTTACCACCTGGAACTAACTGTCCAAAGGGTTCATTAGTACAGTATGCATGTAGGGCTCAGCTTTATTCTGCCCACATCAAAAAAGGGCAATGTCTCTATTTGGATGCACATTTCTGCTTGCCATTCTTCACAGTACTCTCTTAATGAAATGTAAGTTGTCTGCTAAAATGGCCACATTGTAAAACTTGAGGCCACAAGCTGTATATGTTGTTTTCCATTCAAAGTAAAAAGGCCAATTCCCTCTCATTAGACTACACAGCAAATATATGCAAAAGGGTCATAAAAGAGGTGAGTAGGTGGATGGGGAAGGGAAGAAGGAGAGGTGTGCATCATCAAATCCTGCTGGTGGCAGGCCCCCCCTGCCAAGCGCCATGTGAATACTTGGGTGTGAACCCTGGCTTCAAGGCGAGGTTTGTGAGTGTGTGTGTGGCGGTGTGTGGGGGGTTTTACTGGGTTGGGTGGGTTGGTGTCAGATGGGGGCAGGAGGTTGCTCTGTCTCCCAACTCTCGCTTGAAGAGGGATGAACCGGCAGATGTATATGTGTGTAGGTGGGTAGTGTGTGTGTTGTGTTGTGCGTGGCGTGCATGTCGCCTGTGTATAGGTAGGGGTTAATCATCATGTCGCGAGGTGACAAAACACACACAAATGCACACCCACAGATAACCCAGTTGAAGGAATGGATGCCCTTCCTTCAGATGGAACTCGTTAGAATGTCACAGATTTGATCCCTGTTGGGTTATGGCATTATGTATTCAGAGCCATATTACGCTTGTTTTGGCTGTCAACAAGCGCTAGCCCCCTGCTGATCCCCATGCAGCCTTAAAAAGAGAGCTTGGGTGAATTTTTCTGTTCTGATGATTTTGTTTTGTCAGTCCCTGCCAAGAGGAACAAAGCAAGAGGGACCATAACTGTTCATTTGACAAGCTCAACAAACGTCAAAGTAGCTTTCAACTTTATCAACATTTGGACGCCCTGAAGGGCTGTCACATTGTCTAAGGGTTTGAGGTGAAACTGTGGCCATTTTGAGGTAAAAAGAGTTTGAATAGCTCGATAGTTCCATGTCAGAGAAGGTGAAAAGGTTGCTGCACAAATGGTGTACATAATACCATTTGGAGGGAAACTATGATGAAGTCAGGGCAGAAGAAACAACCAGCCTCCTTGTTTGGAATAAAAGCGGATCCGAATAAGAAACTAAATACAATTATCAGAAAACCCAAGAAATATAATTACACATGTTGAGGTAAAACAGTGTAGATGGAGGCAAATAAAGTAAAAATCATACAGAGATGAAACAATTTTAAGTGACAGAAGGTCTTGAGACTGAATTGATGCAGTCAATTGTTCCGTAGGAAGGCAAAAGACAAGACAACAATTCAGGAAAAAGGTTTTAGAAGAGAAAATGATAATTCCAGATAAAGGTTGTGGAAAGTAATATTGAATGTGGTTTGAACTTGTGATTTGAACCATTTCAAGGTCTCTTTTGTCATTCTTCACACAACTACTGTTGTCATTTTCTTTATCTACAAATAAGGGCAACACTCTAGATGCTTTCGAGGAATGGAAACATGTATGCAGTTATTCCCACGTTTGAACATTTGGAAAATCAGCAAACTCTTTTGCCTTCAGATTTGGTCAAATGACTAATGATACAAACTAGATTATACTGAATGGTTGATTGACCCATTTTTGATCAATTCAAGATGGAGCCCTGTTTTGTTTACAATTGAAACACATTTTGAATGTGCAACGCCTCTGACTGGCTTCTTCTCCATAGCAACAGCAGCCGAGGCTCATAGGTGTTGTAGTATTTAGAGCCATACCAAAATGATGGAGAAAACTTGATTTCTCACAAAAAGCTGGTTGTCGTAACATGAAGCTACAGGATCATAACATTATCCCGGAGAGTCTCATGTTTCCATGTAAGGGAACATTAATTAAGTGACATTAAAAAAGGAATACAAAATGGGGAGAAACCCTTCTGGAACCAGCGGCCCCTCCTTTGTAATTTATATAGGAAAGCCATAGGGAGACTTCAGGGGATCCTTAAGATTCAGAACAGAGTCGATTCATAACATAATCCACAACGCAGGGCCAGCTGAAACAGCTGGGAAAATGAACAGCTGTGTACCTGATAGCCCATCTGCATGGAAGCATCTTCAGGATTACTTTCCTAAGAAGATGACTCTCTCCAAGACAACTTGAGAATAATGCCCTCCTTAGTATCAGCCTTGTATTCATGGACTGGATAATCTCCCATGATTACGTCAGAGAATGTGGTCTTGCAATAGAATTCAAGTGATGTGATTAATTTCTCGTCTTTTACGGACCATTTCATCACGAAGTTCTAAAGGATTTCAACATTATATACAGAAATGATTTATGATTAGAATAAAGATATGAGTTTGTACCATGGCAATGGTTGGACAATGCTGTTTACTAATTGGCTAAGAGGTGTGTTGAATTGGATACCAAATATAGTTTCAGAAGGTAGTACGATAAACTGCTTCCTTTGCCTTCACTCACTATAGATTCCAACCTAACCATGGGTTAAATGGTTGTCTGTATGTCGACCCTGGTTGCAACCTGTGTTCTGTCAACAGTCATGTTTCCAAACCTTAACCAAGCTCATATGGGTTGTCATGGAAAGCAATGACTAATGTTCTACGTTGTTGTTTAATTTTGAGGAATTGTTGGAGACAAGTTAACTGGGATGGTGTCCTAAATTCCACACTGTCTTCCTTTAATTACTGGATATAATTACTGAATGGAACCTCAGCCAATACATTCTGATTAATCTTTTTTTCAAGGCTTAGAGAGAGTCAAAGTGAAACTGGAACATCTCAGGTCTGTTCCAGAAGTAAGAAAATATTATGTAAAATCACATTTAAAATGTGTAAAAATTATTCAAATTAATCTGGAAATCTGGAACATAACCTGATTCAGCCGTATAGCATGTAGTTCACTCCATATGTCTCCAGGTAACAATGGTTACATTCATTTAAAATGAAGAAGAGTCCATTTTATTTATAAACTCTAAAACCACAAATCATTCATTTGTGGTTTACAAACTATACCGCGTAAGATTGTAATAAAGAAAACTGTTTTAACACAGGTAATGTTTTACGTCTTAAATGTAGTTTCAGCAGTCTTTGTGTTCTGTTCTGTTCTCCTGGGGAGAATTTAAACTACTCATGCAGATATGTAATGATGGATCAACAGTCACTTTTTTTAAATGAGGAAACTGGTATTGCTTTCAAACTGGCATTAAAAAGATCTTAAAGTTGATGAAAATCGCAGGCATTATGTGTACACAAGATGTCCCTGACAGACCTCCAAAATGCCAGTCATGGCAGCAAGAAGACTTGTGAAATAGCTGTCAAGGCCTCTTTTTATATAAAATGAAGAGGAGTAAAGCAGAACAGGACACAAAATGGCTGCTGTAAAGATGGCTGCAGATGGGAAATGTGTGGCACGGTGCAAAGTCTAAAGAAAAGGAGAAGTGAGGAAGGAGTGGATGATAGAACCAGGGAGAGCAGCCAGTCAGTGGATCAGTCACTCCAGGCCTGGCCTCTCGGCGGGGGGTTGTGCTCGGGGCGAGATCACAGGCCTGCTGCCACGCTGAAGCCTTCACAGGCACACAGCGACAGATAGGAAGCTGCTGGCACCAGGTCGCCTCGCTGATTCACCCTAGCTGCCTCGGCACAGCCATCTTCTCTTTCACCCATGTTCCACTGACTGAGTTTGACCTACATGTAGACCTGCTCGCTTCCTCTTCTTGCGGCCTCAGCAGGTCTGATCTCGGTGTCCCACTGAGCAGGTTTTGTTCTTTTGTGTTTAGTCTGCTAATTAAAAATTGGACAAAATTTTTTTTTGCACTAGTTAGTGCAGTTATATATATATATTTATAAAACGGACATGTCAAATCAAGCAATCTGATTGGTTCTTAGCCGTGATATAATGAGCGTATATCACGGGTAGAATTGTAGTTACTTTTCACAACAAGTCAGTATCCCTCAGCGTCTGAGAAAAAGCTACAACCGTTACAGCTGTTAAATTACGTCCGTTAAGAAACAAACTTACAAAGCATTACTATGTAAATAAGAACAGAGTTCCATTCGTTCGGTTGCTTTTATTATAAATAATATCAGCGTGAAATGACAATAATCAAACACGTACTATACAGGCTGAAACACAGACGTGTTTACAGTTCAATCTGGTTCCGGGTTCCGGTCACGCATGCGCCAATACAAGGGACCGTCCATTTATGCAATCCGTATAGTACAATGTTCTCTACTCTGGAGGAGTGGATTGATCAGTGCCTATCTCCAGAGAAAAAAGCCCCTAAAAGACGACATGCAGAGCTACGTGAAGAGCAGGTAGACCAAATGAAAAAAAAAGAAACAAACAGAACACCGTGCTAGCTGTTAGCACGCTAGCTGTTAGCATGCTAGCTGTTAGCATGCTAGCTGTTAGCACTATGTTTTGTGCAGAAGGCAACTGAGGGACTATTTTATTTTCCCTCAGCCCCTCAACTGTGATATAATGAGCATATACCATGGCGTGAGCTATTGCTTAAATATATATATATACAGTTAGGTCCATAAATATTTGGACATTGACACAATGTTCATCATTTTGGCTCTGTACACGACCATAATGGACTTGAAATTAAACAATCAATATGTGCTTTAAGTGCAGACTGTCAGCTTTAATTTGATTAATTTACATCCAAATCAGATGAATGGTGGAGGAATTACAACACATTTTATACGTGCTATCCCCTTTTTAAGGGACCAAAAATAATTGGACAAAGTAACATAATCATACATCAAATTGTCACTTTTAATATTTGGTTGCAAATCCTTTGCAGTCAATGACAGCCTGAAGTCTGGAACCCATAGACATCACCAGACGCTGGGTTTGGCCCCTGGTGATGCTCTGCCAGGCCTTTACTGCAGCTGTCTTCACTTCCTGCTTGTTCTTTGGGCAGTTTCCCTTCAGTTTTGTCTTCAGCAAGTGAAATGCATGCTCAATTGGATTCAGGTCAGGTGATTGACTTGGCCATTGCAGAACATTCCACTTCTTTGCCATAAAAAACTCTTTGGTTGCTTTCGCAGTATGCTTTGGGTCATTGTCCATCTGCACTGTGAAGCGCCGTCCAATGAGTTCTGAAGCATTTGGCTGAATATGAGCAGATAATATTGCACGAAACACTTTAGAGTTCATCCTGCTGCTTTTTTCAGCAGTCACATCATCAATAAATACAAGAGAACCAGTTCCATTGGCAGCCATACATGCCCACGCCATAACACGACCAACACCGTGCTTCACTGATGAGGTGGTGGGATTTGGATCATGAGCAGTTCCTTCCCTTCTCCATACTCTTCTCTTCCCATCATTCTACATGTTGATCTTTGTCTCGTCTGTCGACAGGATGTTGTTCCATGTTGTTCCATGCGTTTTAGCAAACTCTAATCTGGTCTTCCTGTTTTTGAGGCTCACCAATGGTTTACATGGTGTGGTGAACCCTCTGTATTTACTCTGGTGAAGTCTTCTCTTGATTGTTGACTTTGACACAGATGCACCTACCTCCTGGAGTGTTCTTGATCTGGCCAACTGTTGTGAAGGGCTTTTTCTTCACCAGAAGAAGAATTATTCTGTCATCCACCACAGTCGTCTTCCATGGTCTTCAAGATCATTTGGTGTTGCTGAGCTCACCAGTGCGTTCTTTCTTTTTAAGAACGTACCAAACAGTTGATTTGGCCACACCTAATGTTTTTGTTATTTCTCTGATGGGTTTGTTTTGATGTTTCAGCCTAATGATGGCTTGCTTCACTGATAGTGACAGCTCTTTAGACTTCATATTGAGAGTTGACCTCAGCAAATTCGAAAAGCAAATACCACACTTGAAATGAACTCTAGACCTTTTATCTGGTTCTTGTAAATGAACTAACGAGGAAATAACACACACCTGGCCATGGAAAAGCTGAACAGCCAATTGTCTAATTACTTTTGGTCCCTTAAAAAGGGAATACCACATATAAACGGTGTTGTAATTCCTCCACCATTCATCTGATTTGGATGTAAATACCCTCAAATTGTTAAATTTCAAGTCCATTGGGGTCGTGTACAGAGCCAAGATTTTGAAAATTGTCCAATGTCTAAATATTTATGGACCTAACTGTACATAGAGTTATGTCTATGTGTCATAGATATAATTGTGGACCCCCCCTCCACATACATACATACACACATACACACACACACACATGCATATACACACACACACACACACACACACACACATATTATTTTCCATCTACAACCCTTATACTGTAGTCAATAAACATGAAGTTGGACATTATGCAGTAGCACCCCATTATTGATGAAGGTACCTTATATGGATGGCGATCTGAAATTTCTTCAAATTTCACATATTGACATTGGTCACGACTATTTCATTACAACTGATAAAGTGTTGCGCAATATACTAACGTTACTGAACTAACTATCTAGCTGACAAACAGCATTGACTGTCCGCCAAATAAGAGTGAAGTTTTCCATGGCATAGAAAATAAATATAGATGAGTAAGTATTTCAAAATGATTAAATGATAAGTTCTGTTCGCTCAACAACGCATTCGGCTGAGAATCACCAGGTATCACTGTCACTGTTAACACCACTGTACGTATTCTGCACGTCATGCCGACTGGATGATGTGTGTGGTCATTAGGTGACCCAAGTTAGTGAACAAAAGATTATATTTTACAATAACGCCACAGTTAGTTGATTGAGTTCATTAATTCTGTGGGACCCCCACAGCCTCTGTCTGAGCCCACTAATGTTAGCTAGCGAAAACAGTGTTAACTTAGCTGACATTATTTGTTTCACCATGTTAGGCTGGGCAACTGCACAGGTTCAAAAGTAAGATTACATACATACTAAAGGTTAAAGAAAAAATTAGGGAGAATTTGCATTCAAACGCTTCCGTATTGTTGACAAACGCCACCGCAGTAATTCTGCATTGTTTACTTACGGTACTTCCCCAGATTTGTGTATACCTTTTGACTTTCTACTTTGTCAAGGCTCACATTCAATCATTATGATAGAAAGTAGTTTACTTTCAAGGATACAATCGGTGTTGTACCAGCCCTTGGCATCGTATCCCTTTTATTAAACACACAGACATATACACACTGCTATCCCCTTCCACTTTATTTCTCCTCCCATTCTTGTCCAGCCCCCCATCCCTTCTGCTGTGACCCTGACTGTTGAAAGTCAGTCGGCTTCTATTAGTATCAGCCCCGCTCATCATTATCCATCAATTAGACTGGCAACAGTCAGGGCCCACAGAGAAACATCTGTAGCCTTTCGGCTCTGTTTCTGCATGGCTGCCATGCTCTGAGCTCACTGTGGCTCGCAGAGGTCACTGTTTAGAGAAGGCTTGTCTCCATGAAGCAGTGTTAGGATTCAAGTTTGTAGCTTGTAACACCTGTATAAATGTTATTAAGAGGACTAGTGCTTACTATAGTACCTCAGTACTTTGTGAGTACTGAGTTGATGTTCATTGCAAAGCAAAAACTGAACTGTACTGAACTGTACTGAACTGTACTGTACTGTGGCCCTGACAGCTCAACACACTGCAAACTAAGAGAACATGCAAATACATAGCAAACATCTTTACCAATTTGACAACACATAGCTGCAAATAGAATACACCAACCAAAGACAGAAACAGGGTTAGGGTTAGGCTTAGGGTTAGGTTATCCATCAGTTATTATTTTTCTCCCAAGTTTGTACACAGAAACATGTTCATAATCCTCAGAGCTTTGAAAAGAAGCACAGATACGGTAATGATGAATATATTAGAATATATTAACAGACTGCTATCCAGAGGGGTGCTGCTTCACTTAATTCATAAAAAATGTGAAAAGATTACTACAACAATACAAACGTGTATATTCTAAAATATCAATAATAATGTGAATAACAAGGGAAACCTGGCTTTCAGGACAAAATAACTTTCCTGGCTAAGTTTCCTATGCAGCTTTAGTAGCTGAATGAGCCAATACCAGAATACATGTGTTGTGTACTCAAGCCCTCTTTTCCCAGAATCCCTTCTGTCATTAAATGCACATTCGTCATTAAAGAGAGAGACCGTAATATTCAACGGCAAGGGCAATACAGCTTGGAACATACTGCTAAACTGACACTTTAAGTTAAAGATTTGTTTAATGGATTATGACAAGTGTGCATTGCAGTACTCGCTGCTGTGCATCAAGAGCATCATAAGCCTCGCCCTACGCTTTGTTAGATCTCCATTAACTGATGCCTAATTGGCTGCTGGATTTTCCCGGGGTCCACGATCCAGACTTAAATAAATCCTAAGCCTACAGGACTATCTGATGGGGCTCCACATGACAGGAACTGTTTCCTAAACTTCTCAGGCAAGACTGTGTGGGTGTTTCTGAACGGCAGCAGAAGCCCTCCTATAGAGAAGTGCCTGCTCTGTGCTACTTGTCATTTTCTAATGACTTGATGAGGCCATGCGTCCGACGCGACGTCGGTCTGCTGAGGATTTGTTTGACAGCTTTGTCCCCCTGGCCTCTCCCTCAATGATCCACAAGAAAACCCTGTCATGAGGATACACTGCAAGGATGACATCACAAGCTTTGTCTGCCAAATACACCAAAGTCGATGCATTACAGATACTAATTTCGAAGGTTATGGATTCATTGTTTTAAGTGTTGAAATGTTGTTTTTCACTTGTGTGTTCTGTTAAGTTAACAAGCTTTGAATTAATTTGTTTCATGGAGTATCAGACAGTGATATGTGCTGTGTGCTTGTGTGTCTACAGCAATGGTACACCAGCACTATGAACCTTCTAGGAACATGGCTGACTGACCGTATGGACCTTCAGCTCCACGTTTATCAGCTGAAGATTCTCATCAGGGTTGTCAAGGTGAGAACGGCTGCCTTTTACATTTCTAAACCACATATGTAGATTAAGGCTTTTATAACTCTGGTACATTATAACATTTCATTGCTGCTTCCCACATTGATAAACAAACAAACGAGATGTAAGGTGTCTAATAATTGGGCCCGAGGTACTCTCACATTTGTCATGAAAACCATGTGTGTTGCTTTGAATCTTCTCAAACTGTGTCCCTGAAACTATTTCTATAAACCATGTGGAGAAGCAAGAAGTGCTGTTAGCCTTCAATCCTTGGGAATGATCCACATTGCTGTGAACATAAGGCTCTGCTGTACAGTATGCGGCAGTGCAAGAACAGCTATGGAACAACCAAACAGGGCTATTAGTGCTTCAGGTTCAATCTGTAAACCATCTTAACTCCACTACATTTATTTGACAACAATAGTCACTTGTTACTTTGCAGATTTGAAAAATTATCTTATAAAATATGATGTGTATATATATTAGACTACAAAACCTCACGAATGAATCAGTAGCACTGAGAGGTTCAAGGTTTTCTTCTTCTTCATAAGTGTCCACTCACACCCACTGTAGCGTGCAATAATAATAATACAAAATGATTCTTATCTCATATTATTCAATCTGTACTGTCCACTTAAATACCTGTCCTTTGACTGACTTCATTACTGACTCTGAAACTCTCCACAAAGTAAAGGTATAGATGTCCCCCACACATAAAGTTGTGTAAAGTGTCTGAGTAGGAGGTGCAGGTTCAGCCTGCAACATTACTTACAGAAGTTTTTATGATATCTTATCAAAAGTTATTTTTTTGTGTGTCCTTCCTACGAATGTCCAGCAACACACGTCACTTGTTACGTCCATACAGTCTTTCAAAATGAACTTCCGTCTTCACAGGAAACAACTTGGTTAGGTCTAGGCAACAAAAGTAGCAGGTTAGCTTCAGGAAAAGTTTTGGGTTGGAATAACTTATGCACGGTATTTACGTGACAATAAATCAATTCTGCTTCCAAAAGCGGAGCAGCGGCCTCCTGGGTGTAAGTTCGGTGGCCACCCATCCACACCAACCGTGTGGGGATTTGTTCACACATTATACCTGCTGGTTCAAAATGACTTGGAATACAAACAATTTGATGTTGTTGGATATATACGAATTACAGTAGGTTACCTTTCTAAGGTACAGTGACAGTCAGTGTATGAGAACAGTTTGGGTTCAGCCACATCCTTTCAAGGAGGTTCCCCATGAAGTGGGACATTAATCTTTTGTTTGTGGCAGGTACTCTCACAGTCCAGAGATCAGGCAGCTCAGATGAAATTGAGACACTAATACCCTTTTGAAACCCGTACAGTGAACCTTCTGATTGTTTTGTTTTGTTTGTAATAGAAAAAGTACCGTGACTTCCGCCTTCAAGGTGTTCTGGACTCTACATTGAACAGTAAGATGTATGAGACAGTGAGAAACCGGCTGACCTTAGAAGAAGCCACTGCCTCAGTGAGGGAAGGAGGGATGCAAGGCGTTTCCATGAAGGACAGTGATGAAGAGGACAACGATAACTGAATCAAAGGGCCTGAAAACTACAATAATGTCAAATCTTTACAGACGGTTAGCACTACGCAGCCTGAGAACCCATGCAGCCTCTCCGTGAGGTCAAAACAGATTGGCCTAACGTCCCACTTTTTCACTGCATTATTTTGCTGTTTCAGTTTATCATTGCTGTAATAGTTCCACATTTCTGTCTGAATATATACAAGAAGAAAATGTTGTGTCTATAAACACTTGCAATACGCAAGGCTGTCTTATCAATGCTATTCATGTAGAAATGATCAATGTAGGCTCATCAAGCTTTCATTCCTTACAACTAAAACTGAAATGTGAGCAAATTAGTTTCCAGAATAAGAGAGTGAGAAAAGCCCAGCTGTGATTGTGAACACCACACAAAGCAGCCTTATAAATAAGGTAGTAAAGACTAAGGTGGTTGTATCTATATGGAGTTCATCTTCTGAAGGGAAAACATTATGTTGTACCTTCATTGTGTGCCTCCCAAAACATCTGCAGTCTTTGTGTGGGAGCTTTCCTGTTGCTTGTCAAGAAAACTAAGAAGTACACACATCTCTTCACTTTAGGCAGTTCTGATTCAGTAAAACGTATGTAACACTCAAATGATCCAGGTTACTAAACTGTGGTTCAAAGTGAAACAGTGTTGATACAGGTTTCTGTTTTTTAAGCCTGCCAACAAATGGATGATGAACATGAGTGCAAAACTAAAACATTCATAAGATATTTACAAATCTACCCCTGAATGTCCTCATGCAATATGGTTGACAATTTTGTTCTCAACTTTATGAACAAGGCTATACATTTCTTTGTGTTATGCTAAAAATGTTTAACTTTGTGTTGCATTGTTGTAAAAGGTATGAATATGGTCTCATATAACAATGGGTTTGAATCATGTTGCAACTTAAAAAATCTAAACAAAATGTTTAAAATTATGTTCTGTGGTCGGATGTGACAGTGATGGTTGTTGCCTGTTCTCAGCTTTGTTTCTCAAATAGTCGCAACCACTGTCAAACAGCAAATGAAAAGACATTGTCAACAATAAAGTTGATAGGTGCAAAAATGTTGTCAATTTTAGCAAAATAGTCAAAACTGAAAACATCATTCAGCATAAACAGAATTCCCGTTCTTTCCCCTCTTACCCGGTGTCATACGAGGAATCATTGTCAATGGCGTCTCTCGTCTCTCACCTCTTCCAGTTAGCCTAATACAGTCTGAATAGGTGTTAGCATGTGTGTAGCATAAGTACGAGTTTCACCCAAAAGGCTTTGGCAGTTTGTCAGTAGTTGTCTGCTGGCTAAACCATGCTAGACAGGTTTGGAAAATGTATGAAACAAAGAATGAACTCTGGGCAACTAGCTGTTGTGTATTTGAAAAACATTATCCTAAAGTACACAGACATAATACTTCAAAGGTTCATCCACAGTATCTAGGTAATGCAGCTGAAGCGAGCACAGGGATGCAACAGAGTCAATCTACCAGCTCTCCACCACCTTTCAGTTTGCGTACTGACACCGGTACGCGAATACTCACCTAAGGGTTGGCTGAGGGCATCATGAGGGCAATAAGATAAAACAAGGAATCAGCCTCTGGAGAGCAGGACTGTCCACAGCTAATATCTTGGTATGGTCCGCAGATGGATGGAAGACTGACATCCCTAGGACTAACTATAGCAGGGCAAGACCTCATCTTTATTCAACAAAACATTCATGTAATTAACCTAAATATGTCAACAACACCATTAATCTGCATAATTGTGACAAGTAAGTAAGAAGTCAGTTTGAACCAAGCAGCTAAATGAAACACATTTTTTGCATGAGAGATGAAATTGTACACACAAAATAAAGCAAAGGCACATATCTAGCAAAGAGTAAAACACGTGTAAAATGTGTATGGGACATGGTCTGTGTTGTGTGGAGTTAAATCGAAAAAAAAGAGGATTTTGAATCAAAGAGGAGGTGAGGTCTATCTCTGGCTTCAATATAAACACTTCTGGAACTTTACTACTTGTGTGAATGCCACAAGTGCATCCAGAGTGAGTGAGTAAGCTTCATGTATCCTTTACAAAGAAAGTGATACAGTGTAACTCATTTAAGAATCGCAGCGTCAAACTGCTTACATATAAATCTATCAACACAAGCTGCATCTTTTTGTAAGTAAACACTTACTGACTCACGCTCTCACTTTTTCAAACGTTGGTGCTTTGATTTCCACTTCAACCTAAAGCCTCTGACATTTCCTTTCTTTATTTTGTTTAATAGACAAGTTAGCAAGGCAATACGCATACAGTTTGGTTTTATCACACTAATAGACCCGTTTTCATCCTTTTTCACATTTTCATTTTTAAAACGAATGCTCTATTTTAGTTAAATATCATTTAAGTAAGAGTTTATTTGCCATCTGTCCTGATATGTGCTCTGTATTCATTCCAGCATGTATGACGGGGCTAATCCCCATTTTTATAATGGATGATGGGAAGTGAAGTCTGCCTGTAATTTCAACAGTTTTCTATACTGTGCGTCGCCCTGCGTGCAAGTACTGCATGTCCCCGGTGTTCACTCCCTTAAGTGTGTTTGCTCCATGTGTGAAGTTACCGGTGGGTTCATCATGCTTCTGCCTCCTAGAAGAGCCCACCAAGTCGGAGAACATTTCAATAAAGGATAATGGCAAACGTGGAAAGAACATGTTACCTCATTCCTTGCTGTGAATTGACTGACTGAAAGTGAATTCAGGAGAGAAATCAGCTGAAACCGTGTTGATGATTTGATCTAAATCTTTGTTTTTTTTATAGAAAGGTTTTGATAAGTAATACATTTAGGTTCAACTACTGGTAGTTACTTGTACTATTTAGCACAAAGAGCTAGTCACTGCAAAAAAATACATATTTGTTAATCCGTGGCCTCCTTCCCTCCCCCACAGAAGCATTTTCTTAAGAAAGAGAGTCTGAGATTAATGCTTTGGATTAAAGCATCAGTCATGTTAAGAGTTGATATTATTGTCCAAAAGGAGATTGAAAGAATGCCCAGGGATCAAATCAGCAATGACCGTAAAATCAAATCAAGAAGACTAAAGTCGGGAGGATTATTAGAGATATAATATCGTCCCAAATTAAAAGAAGACGGGATATCTTTTAATTATTTTAAAGAAGGGGGGAAACAAATCCTTCTCAGAAGAACAGAGAAAAAACTGATTTTAGACAAGAGTGGAGGAAACGATGTAAATCCAACTGCGAGGGAAATGTAACTTTCTCCTCGATGATACTAAAGCTCAATGCAACAAAGGTTTATTCATCTGTAGTAGTTTGCTTCAAATGTTTTGACTTGTTTGCAAGTGGACATGGTTCATATAACATATATGGTTAACCAGTAGACAAACCAACACTATTGTAATATTTTGCTTGATATTATTAGATCTTAGGATACATCGATAGCAGTTTAGAGATTTACAGTTTACTCTGTGATCTGATGCATTTATAGATTAGATGTTGTTCAGGACCTAAAGAAACACTCAGACTTTGGGGAAACAGTGAATGTCTTATCATTTTCACTATTACCATAATGAAAGTCAGGTGAACATATTTATATATATATATTTATTTCCTGGAGTTTACCTGGGAGAATGTGATTCCTAAAATTGACGTGATGCAAAAGACGAGACGTGTCACTGAGTTGAAGCGCAACAGTCCACTCGTAGTTGTACATGTCGCAGAGTTGAGCTTCTTCCCTCACAAATTATCTGAGCTGAGTATATACACCTGAAAACAGTTAACAAGATTCATGTTGGTCTATTACCAAGTTAAATGTAATGTTAATTAGCGACAGCTGCGATATCTGAGACCTGTTTGTCATTTTAAGCAGTGAACTCTCCGGTCAGTGCCGGACTCAGTTTAATCTCTGTCTGTCCAGAACAGAGACGTTTTATAAGCACAAAGAGTGGAAGCTGGAAGTGCTAACATACACACTCCAACTGTCACTCTGGGGTGAAGGGGAGGACCCAAATGCAGTACTCTGGACGAGGTCTTAACAAAAAGCGAGCTTTATTGAAATAAAGCCGAAGCTAACAAAACACAAAAACACAAACCAATCAGGGGACAAGCAGAACACGACGTAACATGAATGACAATCCGACAAAACACACTTGGGCAGACAGGGATAAAGACTTTCCTTTTTGATAAAGCTTATAGTTAGGGCTGGCTCAGGTTTGCCCTGGATCAGCCCCTAGTTATGCTGCTATAAGCTTAGACTGCCGGGGGACACCTCCCTGCTCTCCTCCTTCTCTTCCTCTCTCCTCCTCTCCCTCTCTTCTTCTCCCTCTCTATGTGTATGCATTTAAGTAAATGTTTGTTACTAACTCATCATCCGGGGTATCATCCCTGGAGTTTCTGTGTCTCATGTGGCAGGTTGCCACTGATAAAGTTTACGTCAGGATCAGGAATCGTGACAGCGCCTGCTGGCCTGGTCCTGCTGGACACCGGGAAGCCTTTTTGACATTTTCCTGGATTCATCCAGACTTTCTCTTTTTCAACACACAATTTCTGTCAAATGTTGTATTTGTACTATGTTGTTTATCCTGTACATACAATATCTATTGCACGTCTGTCCGTCCTGGGAGAGGGATCCCTCCTCAGTTGCTCTCCCTGAGGTTTCTTCCATTTTTTCCCCCTTTAATTATGAGGTTTCTTTTAGGAAGTTTTTCCTTGTGCGATGCGAGGGTCTAAGGACAGAGGGTGTCGTATCCTGTACCGTCTGTAAAGCACACTGAGACAAATGTATAATTTGTGATATTGGGCTATACAAATAAATTTGATTTGATTTGATTTGATACACAGACACCAAACTAGGGAACAAGACACAGCTGGGGGAGAAAGGCAAAAACACAAGGGCAGAGTAAATGGACACAGGAGGAACACATTAACAATCAGAAAGGGAGGGTAAACACACATACAGGAAGTACAACTAGACATATAACAAGGGGGAGTGAACACTTCAACATAAAACAGGACACCAAAGAACAAGTAGATCGTTACACCAACAACTCCAATGTTGTCAGTTAGTGCTGGACTATTTCCTTGACCAACAGTTCACTTAATCTTCTCATCACATCGGATTCACAGATAGGTAACGAGAGAATTTCCCAAAATCAAAAGTGATGATTTAACATCAGAAGAAAAGTGATTTCACTAAGACTTGTTCAAGGAGGGGTTGGCACGGTTGACCCAAAATCTTTCTCTCATATGGAACTACTGTCCTGTGGCGTTGTACCTTATGGACCTCCAAGGGCAGGGCGGGAAGTGGGGAGAGGTTATTTGTTTCAGAAAAGAAAGGAAGGGAAAATATTGCCTTAATTGTTTGTCTTGCATCTGTCCTTCAATAAATACATGACTGAAATGTATTTTTTTTAAATGCATCTACTGAAAAGAATGACACAGTATGGGGGTATTAGTGGTATTCTGCTTTCGATGAGGGTAATTTACTGTAACAATGCACACATCTGTGTTCGACACGTATTTACCATGAAATACCAAATAGCTTGGAACAGAATATTAATATTATAACAGCATTTTTTATTTCATTGGATATCAAGACATAACAAACTGGAGATTTACAGGGAAAGTGTAACAATGTGGATTTGACTGACATATGGTTAATATTGGTATCCTGTGATAAATTAAAATACATTTGACATTTAGCTTTCATTTCAAAGGTTGGTTCCTCCACATTTCTTTGGTTATTATTTAATCAGTGCCCTGTTAAACTATCATCATGTTTCTCATACCCAGTAATTCATCTTCAGAAATAATGGCTGCCAACACTGTTGGGGGATGTGGAGCAGAACAGAAAAAAGAAAGGGCTGTTTAAGTTAATGTGACAGAGAACTTACATGCTCATAACTGTCTCTGCAGAGGCAATTCTTTCATATCCTACACATATGAGAATAATCAACAGCAAACGCACAAAGCACCCCATCTATTTTAACATCCAATCCGCAGTGTTGGTGAGCTGCCTCGGAGTATCATTCATTTAATTTGCACATGAATATCCAGACATGATTGGGCAGTTCTGTGCGCGAGACGACACCAGGACGGATTAATGGGCCTGGAGATTTATGCCGGCACGATCTGAGCTGCTTTGGCTTTTAAGCTCCAATCAAGTGGGGAAATGGGAAACGATAACTGTATCAAAATAAAAAGAATCTCCAACTGACCATCACAGTGAGAACTGGCCCCGAGTTTTATCGCTGACAGGCCGCTGCTGTACTGTGGGGAGTCCTGCAGTGATACGGATGTGAGAACAAGCCGTTCCGACACATTGAGTCCATCAAGCCATCTCCGACATGATACGTGTGGAAAATGACAACAGGAAAATGAAAAGATGAAGAGAGAAATCAGCCCATGTGTAGACATTGAAGCGGCCAAATAAATTGGTCTGTGATTTGTTGTGAAGAGGCATTTCATTTGCGATGCTTTTCACAGTGTCCTTTAAGGTAAACAGCATCACAACAGAGTAGGCCTACAGCCCAGGAGATGTGATTATTTTTGTATGACTGCTTTGCGTGCCAGAAGTGTCAAAATTGCCAGCCATTTGAGAGGGCAGGTAGATGTCAGATCCTTTTAATATAAGCAGCCCCCAAAGCCTCTTATGTTTCCCTCCCCATGCACCAAAACCTTCTTATCGTGGCCTTAAGAGGGGACAACAAACCCGCTGATTAATTTTAGATCTTTTCCATGAAAAGAGTAGCTTACAGTTTAAAGCAATCTCACTCAATGTTCAGACAAGATACAAGGACAGATTGTGTGATACCTTAGGAATGAATATTACACGGGACTGTTTGTCCTGTTTCCTGGTCGTATACAGTACAAGCCCATATGGGGATCAACAATATCACCATCTTAAACTGAGACTGTTATTATTAGATGGATGTCTGGAGTTAATCCTCCCTAATGCAACCACACTTGATTGTGCACACCTCTTTCTTTTTACCAGATATTTGACCCTTTCTAAGGCTTTTTCCACAGCTTCAACTTCAACTGTGAGTGGTGAGACAAAGTACAATATTCAAGACGATGGCATGAAAAAGACAAAGACTTTTGTCTTTCATTTTCTCTTCCATATTTTGTTTTTGTCATTGCATAATATTTTAGCGTGGAGTATTGTGATTTAGGTGTGCACTTTTGTTGAAGCTATGTTGATAATTCTATTTTAGCCGGTTAAACATTTGTGATGATGAGTTCAGTGAATGAATTGTAATACATTGCTGTCCTATATCTTTTAAGTGCATTTTGTTTTGGTGGAAACTGTAATACAGTAGTACCGTGGTTATCTAGCTGTAATTCCTTGTATGGTGGTTTGTTGAGTTACTTATCATAACACCACATTATTAATATGCTATTGTTTTCTTTCAGTTCAGTCAGGCCATTGCTATTTTTCTAATATTTCATAACCGATTAAACGAATGACTGAATGAACTTTTGTGGGGAATATAGTTAAAAGGCAGTGCAGTTGACTATTATAAGAAAAATTATATACATTTTATTTTAAAATGTACTCAAACTTTACTACATTTTGATTGTGTGTGGTTATCTCATGTTTTTATCAAAAATCTTCATAACTGTAATCGGTAAGTGTTCTTCTGAGGAAATTCCAATTATAGCTCAAACCTGATGATTAATTTAACAATAGCAAAGAGAACACTCCCCTCCAGATGACTAATATTTTATACAAACACTGTTTATGTTATTCTACGCTGCAATATAAAATACAGTTCTCACTCTCCTTAGTAAATACAGATACCACTTATAAACTATAAACTATGCCTGTATGACGTAATTGCTCAAAATATTCTTAATCATGGCATTATTTAAGCTGCACTTTAGACTATAGAGCAGCGTTACTTATTACATACTCACAAGCCTCATGAGGGTTGTGCGTATGGTGAATTGTGTCCAGAGCACTAAACAACAGCCAGTTCCAGCAGCAAAATTAAAGACTATAAGACGAGTGTGGCGATTTAATGATGCATAGCGAGGTGCGATGGTTGTTCTGCAGCAAAGTGCTCAAAGGGTTCCTGAGCCTCGAGCCTGGACAGTAAGGGGAAACATGAGCCCGAGTAACCCACACTGGATCAGCTGTCAGCACAATCAACCATCTCTGCAGCAGCTCTTCTGCCACAGAGGATCTGTTGAGGTTTTGGAAGAGCTGAGGGGAGAATTTAAATCCAGATTCAGTGAAAGCACAAGTGTATTTTGAACTTCATTGAAAACCCCTTCCATGTGTATGCATCTCCTTTTACCCAAACCACCCCACAGTTCTGACCTTCTAATTGTGCTGGTCTGGCAGTTGAAATAGTAGAGATGCAGACACACAACATTTTTTAAGTTGAGCTCAGAGCAGGTGTTGGTCATTTTTGGCAGATTGTCCCACTTTGAAACCACTTGTGATGTCCTTCTGTGTGAACACATACACATGGTCAACATTATCCACCATGAACACTATCAAGAGGAAACGAAGATAAACCGACTCATCAATGCCAATCTCCAATGGCTCACTAGTATTACAGCAAACCCCACATTAAGCATGAAGAATGTAAATGAAATGCATGCCTGCTTCCGCTCATCCCAGTATTGAAGTAAACATGGTTTTAATTAGGATTTTATTGGCTACATTACATATTACATATGACAAATATAGGTATAGTATATAACTGTATATAGGTACAACAATACATTTACAGATAATAATGCCACCGTTAGGGCTTCAAAAAGGCCTGGGCCGATCCCGTCAACGGACCTTAACGTTTTGAGAGTCTTGAATCAACTTGGACGAGTTTGCATCATCTGCATATTCTCTGACAAATACAATAAGGCCCAGATCCTTGTACCAGTCCAGACATTTATTTGCAGCCAGAGCCTTTGGAGTTCAAAAGCTCTGACTGTGGGCCTATATGCCCATACGCAGGGTTTTCTCTTTCCCTCATGACTGCCCAAGGACCCCTAAGCAAAGCTTGTCTTCACCTGACTCACTTCAGAGCCAAAGGCTACTCACACACACACACACACACACACACACACACACACACACACACACACACACACACACACACACACACACACACACACACCTGTGTTGAACTATTAGAATTGTATAAAGCAAAAGAAATCATGGAGAACTGCTTCAATCCTCCACTGATGCAGAAATGAATAAAATGGGTCACAATCATAAACATTTAAATAACAGGCCCTCTGGCACAAAATGCTCAATTGGCCAAACAGTCGCACAGAAACCCTTACGTTTGACAAGCCACTGTCAATATGTCCGTTTGGTTGGTGAGATTGCCATGAACAATCAGAAGAAATGCAGAGGAACACATACATGGTACCGTTCGAGGAATTGTAAAGGGAAATTCACACACATCCACGATAGATATGGTAATGCGAACTTAAGGGAATTATTTTTAGCTAACAACCTAGCAAGCTAATGCAAGGTACAAATTAACTATATACTATTTTCAAACTTTGATAATGAAATCAGGAAGTTTCATTCAGGTATCACATTGAATTCGGGATATGGCAGGTAATGTAGGCTAGAGACCGCTAAGCCTTCCCTAAATCATTGTTCCCTATATTATTAAATTCATTAACACCCACTATAAACAATCCAGCCCCCGTAGCTCCCAGTGCTGTGCATTATTGTTTGCAGTCAGTCAGTGCATAGAATTGCTGTTAGGAAAATAATAACGTTGTCCTTACATGACATGATAGTTATGAATATTAGCCTTCCATATCTTCATCCTCACCTGCTGCCTGAAGGCTTTTAAACCTTGTTGGAAGCCTGCATTTTAAAACAAATAACCAATTACTATTGAATTGTTATCCTTAGTTTCTTTTTTAACCTTTTAAAGAAAAGATAATATAGCCAGCTTTGTCACAAAAGCTATTCCATGCAGGACACTCCATTGCAGCTTCTCTGAGGAGTTAAGAATGATATCCAATATCAATCTCACTAAATGTAGATATTTTATTCTCCTGTAGATTAACAACACAGTATTCCCCAATGGAGCATGCACAGATCTTAAGAAGTTGTATATGTACACTGTCTAGTGTCCATTCAGGTCTGGGGCCACCAGAGGTAATTCCATTATATTATTTTCATGTATTTAATCATTTGACTTTTGAATGGTATCCAAGTTTCCTTTAGGGATAATGTCCCACATATTATACATTAACTTGGTATTCCTGTGCCCCACCCCAGGACTTCCTTGGTGTAGATGAGTTTTGGATCAGACCTTTTGGGCATTTTTAATGTTGTGAGCTTTCACATTCCCAATGAGGCACGGACCTTCTGTTCTGGCAAAAGAAGTCACTGTGAGTGACGTGATTATTTGTTGCTCTCACACAAACACTTTGGCACCTTCATCCTCCGCAGACTGGGGAGGCCCACCATTTCTATTTTATATATATTCTATTTTATTTCTATATTCAACTTGTGCACTACTTTATGTTTATGTCTTTTTACTTTTGTTATTTTCTTTCTATACATCTTGTTTGAGCATTGTTGGAGGCCGCCTGAGAACAACAACATCCATTGCCAAAGACCGCTTCACTGGAATTGTTGTACATACGAGAAATACTATTTATCTATTGTTGTGTTTGTGGGTTAGGCTTATATTTTTTAATTTAGTTTTGAAAAATGTTTCTATAGTTATTTCAGTTTTTGTGTAAAATGCAGAAACATTCACAACATGAAGATTGCTGTAAAGGTTTTGTAATGGACCGATAGTACTGTAGATTTATCAATAATAAAATAAAAGAATACACTACAGGCTAATGTGTACGAAGGCAACAGCATTAACCAGAGGAGGAACTAGGATTACGTTTTATATTTATATATCTATATATATATATATATATATATATATATATATATATATATATATTTCTCACCTACCATGTCCCCTATATGGTATACAGTATATCTCAAAAGTGAGTACACCCTTTAGATTTTTGCAAATATTCTGTTATATCCTTTCAGGGGATAACATTATCCTACTGAAACTTTGATATAACTTAAAGTAGTCAGTGTGCTGCTTGAATAACAGTATAGATTTATTGTCCTTTGAAAATTACTCAGTACACAGCTGTTAATGTCTAAACAGCTGGCAACAAAAGTGAGTACACCCCATAGTGAACATGTCCTAATTGTGCCCAATGATGTTGTTTTCCCGCCCTGGTGTCATGTGACTCGTTAGTGTTACAAGGATTCAGGTGTAAATGATAAGCAGGGCTGTTAAATTTGGTGTTTTGGGCACAATTCTCTCTGAATGCTGGACAACATGGCACCTCATGGCAAGGAACTCTCTGAGCGGCTGAAAAAAAGGATTATTGCGCTTCACAAAGATGGCCTTGGCTATAAGAAGATTGCCAACACCATGAAAATGAGTTGCAGCACAGTGGATAAGATCATACAGCGGTTTTCCAGGACAGGTTCCACTCGGAACAGGCCTCGCCAGGGTCGACCAAAGAAGTTGAGTCCACGTGCTCAGCGTCATATCCAGAGGTTGGTTTCTAAAAATAGACGTGCGAGTGCTTCCAGCATTGCTGCAGAGGTTGCAGAAGTGGGATGTCAGCCTGTCAGTGCCCAGACCATACGCCGCACACTGCATCAAATCGGTTTGTATGGCCGTCGCCCCAGACAGAAGCCCCTTCTGAAACCGATGCATAAGAAAGCCCGCAAACAGTTTGCTGAAGACAATGAATCCAAGAACATGAGTACTGGAACCATGTCCTGTGGTCTGATGAGACCAAAATAAACCTGTTTGGGTCAGATGGTGTCCGGCGTGTGTGGCGGCACCCTGGTGAGGAGTACCAAGACAAATGTGTTTTGCCTACAGTCAAGCATGGTGGTGGCAGCATCGGTCTGGGGCTGCATGAGTGCTGCCGGCACTGGGGCCTGGAGCTGCATTTCATTGAGGGACACAATGAATTCCAATATATACTGTGACATCCTGCAGCAGAGCATGATCCCCTCTCTTCGGAAACTGGGCCGTTAGGGCAGGTTTTCCAACATGATAATGACCCTAAACAACCTCCAAGATGACAACGGCCTTGCTGAAGAAGCTGAAGGTTAAGGTGATGGACTGGCCAAGTATGTCTCCAGACCTAAACCCAATTGAGCACATGTGGGGCATCCTCAAGAGGAAGGTGGAGGAGTGCAAGGTGTCCAACATCCGTGCGCTCCGTGATGTCGTCGTGGAGGAGTGGAAGAAGATTCCAGAAGCAACCTGTGCAGCTCTGGTGAATTCCATGCCCAGGAGGGTTAAAGCAGTGCTAGATAACAATGGTGGTCACACAAAATATTGACACTTTGGGCACAATTTAGACATGTTCACTATGGGGTGTACTCACAATATAAAAGATATAGATATATGTACCAGTATATAAGATATAGATATATGCACCATACTAGAGCAGTGCCAAAGCCCTGAGGAGCTCAGGATGTCTAATTAAGTGAAATAAATGAAAACAAATGTGAGTGTGAAGAGCCTTTAAATTTGGACTTAGATGTTTGAGTCTCATAATGGCAGGCAGCAGGCCTTTGTACAGCAGACACAGGTGTTACTAATGACATTAACGATGGCTCAATCCTGTTCCAGTCAAGTGTTTCTCAGGCGTAACAGTCTGACAGTAGTGAGCCAGCCTGCACAATACCAGGACCCTGAAAGCACAGCACCTAAATGGAATTCCGCCATCACTAATTGTATTATGTATATCCTTTTAAATTCTACTGTGACATGTTCAAATGTTCAAACTGCCACTAACCCATTGTGTGCTGCACTTCTGCATCAGTCACACACACAGTGTCTTCCCTAAACATGAACTATCAAGAGAGAAAATAAATACTGAATGTGATGAATAATTCCACCCACAGCAAACATATGAAAAGTACAAACTATTTGTTATCTGGTCCACTATATTTACTTTTATACATTTTATTTGAATACTTGCATTGCAAAGGTAACATGTATGCTCTAAAAAAAATAGAACACAATAGAACATAAATCCCAGAACTAATTATAACTATTGAGTGTTCATTATGCAGGGAATAGTGAATAGTTATACAAGACATAGATTAAGTTACACTGCATTCATTGTTCAGGTTAACTGAAGGATTTTCACAATAAGACCAACTTTTTTAATCCTCTTTTTTGGAACTCTCTAAAGGCCTGTATGTTGATATAAAAAACAAAACACAAACACTACTGATTACAGTATTTGATAACTTGATCAAAATCATAAATGTATATGATATACCTTTTTTTGCTGACTAAGCTTTCCTGTGACCCTAAAAAGGACAAGAAGTGTAAAGAGTTGAGGATAATCGGAGGACAGAAGAAGAAACCCCCGCTCCCGTCAGACACTGTGGAGGGATCAATGACAACCTTTGATTCCAACTATGAGGTCATAAAAATAAATCATTGGCTCCAAATGTGATATCAACAAATGTTACTGTGTCATTGTTTGAAAAAACATATTGCATTGATACTTTGTTGCCAGCTGTTTAGACTTAACAGAGGTGTACGGAGAATTTTCAAAGGACAATAAATCTATACTGTTATTCAAGCAGCACACTGAACTACTTTAGGGAGAGAAAAGGGGAGGGGAGGAGAGGGAGAAAATGGGAAAGGGGAGAAAGAATATGTTGGAAAAAATATAAAGGGTGTAATAATTGTGGAGAGGAATGTATGGACAGTTATATGGAATGATTAAAACCGGAACTAAGTGCTAGAACAGTTGTGACATTACACTAAGTAAAATTAAAAAGAGATTGAAAGTTTGTGATTCACCTTCGCTGCTCTAATTGATGATGGACCAAACGTGTGAAATGTGTTGCTGAACCAATTCTCCTTAGGAAGACTGAAGTTGATCTGAGGGCCGGAGGCTCAAGGGGTTGCTTTTATTGAACAAGGATCTTATATCCACTCAATGGAGCAAGAGAAAGCATTCTGCAGAAAATACACTCAGGACTATGTCGTGTCGTGTGGTGGTGTGTGTGTGTGTGGGTGTGTGTGTGTGTGTGTGTGTGTGTGTGTGTGGTGTGTGTGGTGTTTTAAGACATTTTGTGGAAGTGAGGTCATTGTGCTGGGGGGGGTAGTTCAGCAACATATGGGTTCATGATTAAGATTATAATAAAGTTAGTGTCAGGGTCACCAATTACTCAAATAAAAACGAGGTTCGAATAATCACAAAGCATTAGAGTTTGTTCTGCAGAAACAAAAATACTCCACACACATTGATGGATATTCCCTAGATTGTACACACAAAACTTCAAGACATATACTCTAAGAGGTCGCTCAAATTTGTTTTTACCAATTTTACAAGTGTGTGTATTATATGCGTTTACAAATTTTGACTCTCATTTGTAAGGATGAATTTAGTTCGTTTTATCTTTACGTTGTAGCTTGAGTGTTACATCTGTGTTATTTAGGCAAATGTAAGAAATCGTATCTGTCCCAGTAATAAGGAGATCCCTATAGAATACAATTTGAGAACAAGTTTTATTAATAATATAAAAGTACTGTGATAAGGGTAGATTAGAGTGAGGGAAACTGTGAATGGACTGGAGAATGAAATCCTCACAAATATATATATAATATAGTATATATACATATATATATATAGTATATATCTATTATATATATATATATATAAATATATATATATATATATATATATATATATATGGTGTGTGCAAAGGCTAGGCAGTGTGACATGGCCACATGGCAGTTGGGGATGGGGGTTGGGGGGGTCAGGAGACCAGGTGAAGACATGCAGGCTGATAAAAAACCTCCACAGACGCTTCAGGACAGAAAACTCAGGCTGACAAAAAGACTACGCAGGATCCAGTCAAAACAGTCAGTTCTGCTGTTCCCAGCACAAAACACGCCACATGCCTGACACACCAGGTTTTCCTCTTGTTAGCACCAACGCAAAAAAACTTTTCCTCGTCTTTCAGAAGAGCAGACACGAGGCTGGACCTAAAGTAAGCACTTTGTGTGTACTGCCAGAAAAACCACATCCTATTTCAATATTTCTGTTAATAACTTAAGTCTGAATTGATATGAGTATGCTAAATAAGATGTCCAATTGATAGAGTAGTTGACTGTAAAATGTCACAAGTCACATGTCATAGTTCTCAATATGGGAAACTTGCCAAGGCTCACACTATCCAGTTACGTGAGGTATTTCCAATTAAAAGCGACTGATCAGCCTCTCATCTCTTTAGTTTACTACTAATTGGACTGTTTAATCTCTAAAAATGATCTCAAGCTCAATTCAGAAACACTCACAGGGATTTGCCGACGGATGAAGTCTTTGTTGTACTCAGAAGTGCAGAATGAGAGGAACAGTCTGCTAATGTGTGACAGGAATCATCAGAAGTTAGCTTTGTTTAATTATAAAGAACTGATGAATCAGATTCTCCATGAAAAAACCAAACACTGACACCTGAAACCTTAGACTCCTGCTCCTCTCAGCCATAAAACATGTCCGTATCCATCACTCTTACCGGTCCTTTAAATCCCAGTGCAGAATTCAGGTTAAAGTCTTGGAGTAAAACATTTGAGAAAATGACTCAACCCAGACATACGGTGGAGGAAGATCAATTAGGAAAACATTTAGATGATAATGTGAGATAAATCAGTTCTCCAAAACCAGCATCAGGTTTCTCACCTCCAAGTGTTCCATACAGGTGGGTCCTTGATTTAAGAAATAATTCAATGGAACAACATCCAGTGTGCTTTCTTCAGCCATCACAGAAAGTATCCAGAGGCATTTGGTACAGTAAGCTGGACACTACTTCTCCAGTCACTGTCAGTGATCGTCCCAGACCTTCATTCCCTTCCCTCACATCCAACCGTGTCCTCCACTGACACCAAAAACTGTAAGAGTGCATGAAAATCGCACGTCATCTTGTCCTGTGGCTTCTGGGAGGCGTTATGAATATTAGGGGGGGGGAATTTTATTGTTTTTTAGAGTTTCGTTAACTACTGAATACTGATTCAGGATCAGCCTCAATGTAAAATGTCCTGCATGTATGACAATGATAATGCCATGACAAAGGTA
The DNA here is from genome assembly GCF_900634415.1 of Cottoperca gobio. NCBI lineage: Eukaryota > Metazoa > Chordata > Actinopteri > Perciformes > Bovichtidae > Cottoperca > Cottoperca gobio. The sequence goes on from NC_041359.1 coordinate 1,274,647, forward strand.
CAGTGTCTCCTGTAAATAAGTATGTTAAACACTGCTTCTGGGGTCGGCCACACTAAGTGCTGGTTGTAAGAATGAAACATCAGCAGTACTTCATACATGAGATGATTGAACTTTTTAGTCATAGTGGAGTGGAAACTAAACTAAAGACAAACAAAAAAGCAAGGACAGAGGGGTGCTTTAGATATCCATGATTATTATAAAGCACATACAGTATAACATCTAACCTCAAAAAGTGTTAAGTAAAACTCACATGTGTGGTGAGCTGAAAAGAGCACTTTCGGTTGGGGACTTCCCTCCTCGTCACACGTTCCTGTCCATCTCAGGTTTAACGTCAGTTGAAAGTTTGTTCACCACGGTTGGAAGTGTGAGGACAACTGTCTGTGATTCTGTGCAGAAATGTGTGAGGCACTCCAGTTGGGCACATAATCAGCACTTTATGTTGACTGTGTGATGTCCACATCTGCCACTCCATCGTGACCGACACAGGCACTGCCACCGGCACGCCCCCGCGTCACACACACAGCTTCACAGCACGAATCCTCGTCGACACAATCGTATGCTCAGGTGCTGGTGTTCTTGTACCCCCAGTGTCTCACCTCAAAGCCTCACTAAGTATAACAGGCTTCCATGTCAACCTACTGCTGATGACATAACGTGCTGATTATGTGCCCAACTGGAGCCTCACACATTTCTGCACAGGAAATCACAGACAGTTGTCCTCACACTTTCCAACCGTGGTGACAACTTTCACTGACGTTAAACCTGAGGAAATGAGACAGGAACGTGTGACGAGGGAGGGAATTCTCCCACCGAAAGTGCTCTTTTCAGCTCACCACACATGTGATTTTACTTAAACACTTTTTGAGGTTAGATGTTATACTGTATGTGCTTTATAATATCATGGATATCTAAAGCAACCCTCTGTCCTTGCTGTTTGTTTGTCTTTAGTTTAGTTTCCACTCCACTATGACTAAAAAGCATCATCTCATGTATGAAGTACTGCTGAGTGTTCATTCTTACAAACAGCACTTAGTGTAGGCCGACCACAGAACAGTGTTAACATACCTATTTACAGGAGACATTGTACGTTGTGCATGGCATTACATTGTCAATACATGCAGGACATCTTTACATTTGAGGCTGAATCTGATATCAGTATTCAGTAGTTAAAGGAAACTCTAAAAACAATAAATCTAAATATTACATAACGCCTCCCAGAAGGCCACAGGACAAGATGACGTGCTGACTTTTCATGCACTCTTAACAGTTTGTGTCAGATGGAGTGACACGGTGGATGTGAGGGAAGGGATGAAGGTCTGGGACGATCACTGACAGTGAACTGGAGAAGTAGTGTCCAGCTTACTGTACCAGAATGCTCTGGATACTTTCTGTGATGGCTGAAGAAAAGCACACTGGATGTTGTTCCATTGAATTATTTCTTTAAATCAAGGACCTCCACCTGTATGAACACGTTTGAGGTGAGAAACATTGATGCTGGTTTTGGAGAACTGATTTATCACATTATCATCTAAATGTTCATAGATTGATCTTCCTCCACCTGTATGTCTGGGTTGAGTCATTTCTCAAATGTTTACTCCAAGACTTTAACCTGAAATCTGCACTGGGATTTAAAGGACCGGTAGAGTGATGGATACAGGACATGTTTTATGCTGAAGGAGGAGCAGGAGTCTAAGGTTTCAGGTGTCAGTGTTTGGTGTTTTCATGGAGAACTGATCATCAGTTCTTTATAATTAAACATAAGCTAACTTCTGATGATTCCTGTCTACAAGCCATTAGCAGACTTTTCTCTCATTCTGCACTTCTGAGTACAACAAAGACTTCATCCGTCGGCAAATCCATGTGAGTGTTTCTGATATTGAGCTTGATCATTTTTAGAGATTAAACAGTCAATTAGTAGGAAACTAAAGAGATGAGAGGGCTGATCAGTCGCTTTTAAATTGGAAATACCTCACGTGAACTGGATAGTGTGAGCCTTGGCAGATGTTTCCCATCATTGAGACTAATGAAATGTGACTTGTGACATTTTACAGTCAAATAATCTATCAATTGGACATCTTATTTAGCATACTCATATCAATTCAGACTTAAAGTTATTAAACAGAATATTGAAATAGGATGGTGGTTTTCTGGCAGTACAAACAAAGTGCTTACTTTAGGTCCAGCACTCAGTGTCTGCTCTTCTGAAAGACGAGGAAAAGTTTTTTGCGGTTGGTGCTAACAAAGAGGAAAACCTGGTGTGTCAAGGCAATGTGGCGTGTTTGTGCTGGGAACAGCAGAACTGACTGTTTGACTGGATTCCTGCGTGAGTCTTTTTGTCAGCCTGAGTTTCCTGTCCTGAAGCGCTGTGGAGGTTTTTTATCAGCCTGTCATGTCTTCACCTGGTCTCCTGAACCCCCCCAACCCCCATCCCCAACTGCCATGTGGCATGTCACACTGCCTAGCCTTTGCCATCACACAATATATATATATATATATATATATATATATATATATATATATATATATATATATATATATATATATATATATATATGTATATATATATATATATATATATATATTTGTGAGGAACTTTCATTATCCAGTTCCATTCACAGTTTCCTCACTCTAATCTTACCCTTATCACAGTACTTTATGATTATTAATAAAACTTGTTTCTCAAATTGTATTCTATAGGGATCTCCTGATTACTGGGAAAGATACGATTCTTACATTTGCCTAAATAACACAGATGTACACTCAAGCTACAACGTAAAAAAGATAAGACAGAACTAAATTCATCCCTTAAAAATGAGAGTCAAAATATGTAAACGCATGATAATACACACACTTGTAAAATTGTAAAAACAAATTTGAGCGACCTCTTAGAGTATATGTCTGAGTTTGTGTGTACAATCTAGGGAATATCCATCAATGTGGTGTTGGAGTATTTGTTCCTGCAGAACAAACTCTTAAATGCTTGTGATTATTCAGAACCTCGTTTTTATTTGATAATTGTGACACTGACACTAACTTTATTATAATCTTAATCATGAACCCATATGTTGCTGAACTACCCCCCCCAGCACAATGACCTCACTTCACAAAAATGTCTTAAAACACACACACACACACACACACACACACACACACACACACACACACACACACACACACACACACACACACACACGACATAGTCTGAGTGTATTTTCTGCAGAATATCTTTCTCTTGCTCATTGAGTGTGGAGATAAGAGACGTTGGTTCAATAAAGCAACCCCTTGAGCCTCCGGCCCCTCAGATCACTTCAGTCTTCTAAGGAGATTGTCAGCACACATTTCCACACGTTGGGCTCACATCAGTCAATTAGCAGCGAAGGTGAATCACAAACTTTCAATTCATCTTTTAATTTACTTAGTGTATGCACAACTGTTCTAGCAAATGAGTGCCGGTGTAATCAGTACATATAACTGTACATACAGTATATCTCAAAAGTGAGTACACCCTTTAGATTTTTGCAAATATTCTGTTATATCCTTTCAGGGGATAACATTATCCTACTGAAACTTTGATATAACTTAAAGTAGTCAGTGTGCTGCTTGAATAACAGTATAGATTTATTGTCCTTTGAAAATTACTCAGTACACAGCTGTTAATGTCTAAACAGCTGGCAACAAAAGTGAGTACACCCCATAGTGAACATGTCTAAATTGTGCCCAAAGTGTCAATATTTTGTGTGACCACCATTGTTATCTAGCACTGCTTTAACCCTCCTGGGCATGGAATTCACCAGAGCTGCACAGGTTGCTTCTGGAATCTTCTTCCACTCCTCCACGACGACATCACGGAGCGCACGGATGTTGGACACCTTGCACTCCTCCACCTTCCTCTTGAGGATGCCCCACATGTGCTCAATTGGGTTTAGGTCTGGAGACATACTTGGCCAGTCCATCACCTTAACCTTCAGCTTCTTCAGCAAGGCCGTTGTCATCTTGGAGGTGTGTTTAGGGTCATTATCATGTTGGAAAACTGCCCTACGGCCCAGTTTCCGAAGAGAGGGGATCATGCTCTGCTGCAGGATGTCACAGTATATATTGGAATTCATGTGTCCCTCAATGAAATGCAGCTCCCCAGTGCCGGCAGCACTCATGCAGCCCCAGACCATGATGCTGCCACCACCATGCTTGACTGTAGGCAAAACACATTTGTCTTGGTACTCCTCACCAGGGTGCCGCCACACACGCCGGACACCATCTGACCCAAACAGGTTTATTTTGGTCTCATCAGACCACAGGACATGGTTCCAGTAACTCATGTTCTTGGATTCATTGTCTTCAGCAAACTGTTTGCGGGCTTTCTTATGCATCGGTTTCAGAAGGGGCTTCTGTCTGGGGCGACGGCCATACAAACCGATTTGATGCAGTGTGCGGCGTATGGTCTGGGCACTGACAGGCTGACATCCCACTTCTGCAACCTCTGCAGCAATGCTGGAAGCACTCGCACGTCTATTTTTAGAAACCAACCTCTGGATATGACGCTGAGCACGTGGACTCAACTTCTTTGGTCGACCCTGGCGAGGCCTGTTCCGAGTGGAACCTGTCCTGGAAAACCGCTGTATGATCTTATCCACTGTGCTGCAACTCATTTTCATGGTGTTGGCAATCTTCTTATAGCCAAGGCCATCTTTGTGAAGCGCAATAATCCTTTTTTTCAGCCGCTCAGAGAGTTCCTTGCCATGAGGTGCCATGTTGTCCAGCATTCAGAGAGAATTGTGCCCAAAACACCAAATTTAACAGCCCTGCTTATCATTTACACCTGAATCCTTGTAACACTAACGAGTCACATGACACCAGGGCGGGAAAACAACATCATTGGGCACAATTAGGACATGTTCACTATGGGGTGTACTCACTTTTGTTGCCAGCTGTTTAGACATTAACAGCTGTGTACTGAGTAATTTTCAAAGGACAATAAATCTATACTGTTATTCAAGCAGCACACTGACTACTTTAAGTTATATCAAAGTTTCAGTAGGATAATGTTATCCCCTGAAAGGATATAACAGAATATTTGCAAAAATCTAAAGGGTGTACTCACTTTTGAGATATACTGTATACCATATAGGGGACATGGTAGGTGAGAAATATATATATATATATATATATATATATATATATATATATATATATAGATATATAAATATAAACGTAATCCTAGTTCCTCCTCTGGTTAATGCTGTTGCCTTCGTACACATTAGCCTGTAGTGTATTCTTTTATTTTATTATTGATAAATCTACAGTACTATCGGTCCATTACAAAACCTTTACAGCAATCTTCATGTTGTGAATGTTTCTGCATTTTACACAAAAACTGAAATAACTATAGAAACATTTTTCAAAACTAAATTAAAAAATATAAGCCTAACCCACAAACACAACAATAGATAAATAGTATTTCTCGTATGTACAACAATTCCAGTGAAGCGGTCTTTGGCAATGGATGTTGTTGTTCTCAGGCGGCCTCCAACAATGCTCAAACAAGATGTATAGAAAGAAAATAACAAAAGTAAAAAGACATAAACATAAAGTAGTGCACAAGTTGAATATAGAAATAAAATAGAATATATATAAAATAGAAATGGTGGGCCTCCCCAGTCTGCGGAGGATGAAGGTGCCAAAGTGTTTGTGTGAGAGCAACAAATAATCACGTCACTCACAGTGACTTCTTTTGCCAGAACAGAAGGTCCGTGCCTCATTGGGAATGTGAAAGCTCACAACATTAAAAATGCCCAAAAGGTCTGATCCAAAACTCATCTACACCAAGGAAGTCCTGGGGTGGGGCACAGGAATACCAAGTTAATGTATAATATGTGGGACATTATCCCTAAAGGAAACTTGGATACCATTCAAAAGTCAAATGATTAAATACATGAAAATAATATAATGGAATTACCTCTGGTGGCCCCAGACCTGAATGGACACTAGACAGTGTACATATACAACTTCTTAAGATCTGTGCATGCTCCATTGGGGAATACTGTGTTGTTAATCTACAGGAGAATAAAATATCTACATTTAGTGAGATTGATATTGGATATCATTCTTAACTCCTCAGAGAAGCTGCAATGGAGTGTCCTGCATGGAATAGCTTTTGTGACAAAGCTGGCTATATTATCTTTTCTTTAAAAGGTTAAAAAAGAAACTAAGGATAACAATTCAATAGTAATTGGTTATTTGTTTTAAAATGCAGGCTTCCAACAAGGTTTAAAAGCCTTCAGGCAGCAGGTGAGGATGAAGATATGGAAGGCTAATATTCATAACTATCATGTCATGTAAGGACAACGTTATTATTTTCCTAACAGCAATTCTATGCACTGACTGACTGCAAACAATAATGCACAGCACTGGGAGCTACGGGGGCTGGATTGTTTATAGTGGGTGTTAATGAATTTAATAATATAGGGAACAATGATTTAGGGAAGGCTTAGCGGTCTCTAGCCTACATTACCTGCCATATCCCGAATTCAATGTGATACCTGAATGAAACTTCCTGATTTCATTATCAAAGTTTGAAAATAGTATATAGTTAATTTGTACCTTGCATTAGCTTGCTAGGTTGTTAGCTAAAAATAATTCCCTTAAGTTCGCATTACCATATCTATCGTGGATGTGTGTGAATTTCCCTTTACAATTCCTCGAACGGTACCATGTATGTGTTCCTCTGCATTTCTTCTGATTGTTCATGGCAATCTCACCAACCAAACGGACATATTGACAGTGGCTTGTCAAACGTAAGGGTTTCTGTGCGACTGTTTGGCCAATTGAGCATTTTGTGCCAGAGGGCCTGTTATTTAAATGTTTATGATTGTGACCCATTTTATTCATTTCTGCATCAGTGGAGGATTGAAGCAGTTCTCCATGATTTCTTTTGCTTTATACAATTCTAATAGTTCAACACAGGTGTGTGTGTGTGTGTGTGTGTGTGTGTGTGTGTGTGTGTGTGTGTGTGTGTGTGTGTGTGTGTGTGTGTGTGTGTGTGAGTAGCCTTTGGCTCTGAAGTGAGTCAGGTGAAGACAAGCTTTGCTTAGGGGTCCTTGGGCAGTCATGAGGGAAAGAGAAAACCCTGCGTATGGGCATATAGGCCCACAGTCAGAGCTTTTGAACTCCAAAGGCTCTGGCTGCAAATAAATGTCTGGACTGGTACAAGGATCTGGGCCTTATTGTATTTGTCAGAGAATATGCAGATGATGCAAACTCGTCCAAGTTGATTCAAGACTCTCAAAACGTTAAGGTCCGTTGACGGGATCGGCCCAGGCCTTTTTGAAGCCCTAACGGTGGCATTATTATCTGTAAATGTATTGTTGTACCTATATACAGTTATATACTATACCTATATTTGTCATATGTAATATGTAATGTAGCCAATAAAATCCTAATTAAAACCATGTTTACTTCAATACTGGGATGAGCGGAAGCAGGCATGCATTTCATTTACATTCTTCATGCTTAATGTGGGGTTTGCTGTAATACTAGTGAGCCATTGGAGATTGGCATTGATGAGTCGGTTTATCTTCGTTTCCTCTTGATAGTGTTCATGGTGGATAATGTTGACCATGTGTATGTGTTCACACAGAAGGACATCACAAGTGGTTTCAAAGTGGGACAATCTGCCAAAAATGACCAACACCTGCTCTGAGCTCAACTTAAAAAATGTTGTGTGTCTGCATCTCTACTATTTCAACTGCCAGACCAGCACAATTAGAAGGTCAGAACTGTGGGGTGGTTTGGGTAAAAGGAGATGCATACACATGGAAGGGGTTTTCAATGAAGTTCAAAATACACTTGTGCTTTCACTGAATCTGGATTTAAATTCTCCCCTCAGCTCTTCCAAAACCTCAACAGATCCTCTGTGGCAGAAGAGCTGCTGCAGAGATGGTTGATTGTGCTGACAGCTGATCCAGTGTGGGTTACTCGGGCTCATGTTTCCCCTTACTGTCCAGGCTCGAGGCTCAGGAACCCTTTGAGCACTTTGCTGCAGAACAACCATCGCACCTCGCTATGCATCATTAAATCGCCACACTCGTCTTATAGTCTTTAATTTTGCTGCTGGAACTGGCTGTTGTTTAGTGCTCTGGACACAATTCACCATACGCACAACCCTCATGAGGCTTGTGAGTATGTAATAAGTAACGCTGCTCTATAGTCTAAAGTGCAGCTTAAATAATGCCATGATTAAGAATATTTTGAGCAATTACGTCATACAGGCATAGTTTATAGTTTATAAGTGGTATCTGTATTTACTAAGGAGAGTGAGAACTGTATTTTATATTGCAGCGTAGAATAACATAAACAGTGTTTGTATAAAATATTAGTCATCTGGAGGGGAGTGTTCTCTTTGCTATTGTTAAATTAATCATCAGGTTTGAGCTATAATTGGAATTTCCTCAGAAGAACACTTACCGATTACAGTTATGAAGATTTTTGATAAAAACATGAGATAACCACACACAATCAAAATGTAGTAAAGTTTGAGTACATTTTAAAATAAAATGTATATAATTTTTCTTATAATAGTCAACTGCACTGCCTTTTAACTATATTCCCCACAAAAGTTCATTCAGTCATTCGTTTAATCGGTTATGAAATATTAGAAAAATAGCAATGGCCTGACTGAACTGAAAGAAAACAATAGCATATTAATAATGTGGTGTTATGATAAGTAACTCAACAAACCACCATACAAGGAATTACAGCTAGATAACCACGGTACTACTGTATTACAGTTTCCACCAAAACAAAATGCACTTAAAAGATATAGGACAGCAATGTATTACAATTCATTCACTGAACTCATCATCACAAATGTTTAACCGGCTAAAATAGAATTATCAACATAGCTTCAACAAAAGTGCACACCTAAATCACAATACTCCACGCTAAAATATTATGCAATGACAAAAACAAAATATGGAAGAGAAAATGAAAGACAAAAGTCTTTGTCTTTTTCATGCCATCGTCTTGAATATTGTACTTTGTCTCACCACTCACAGTTGAAGTTGAAGCTGTGGAAAAAGCCTTAGAAAGGGTCAAATATCTGGTAAAAAGAAAGAGGTGTGCACAATCAAGTGTGGTTGCATTAGGGAGGATTAACTCCAGACATCCATCTAATAATAACAGTCTCAGTTTAAGATGGTGATATTGTTGATCCCCATATGGGCTTGTACTGTATACGACCAGGAAACAGGACAAACAGTCCCGTGTAATATTCATTCCTAAGGTATCACACAATCTGTCCTTGTATCTTGTCTGAACATTGAGTGAGATTGCTTTAAACTGTAAGCTACTCTTTTCATGGAAAAGATCTAAAATTAATCAGCGGGTTTGTTGTCCCCTCTTAAGGCCACGATAAGAAGGTTTTGGTGCATGGGGAGGGAAACATAAGAGGCTTTGGGGGCTGCTTATATTAAAAGGATCTGACATCTACCTGCCCTCTCAAATGGCTGGCAATTTTGACACTTCTGGCACGCAAAGCAGTCATACAAAAATAATCACATCTCCTGGGCTGTAGGCCTACTCTGTTGTGATGCTGTTTACCTTAAAGGACACTGTGAAAAGCATCGCAAATGAAATGCCTCTTCACAACAAATCACAGACCAATTTATTTGGCCGCTTCAATGTCTACACATGGGCTGATTTCTCTCTTCATCTTTTCATTTTCCTGTTGTCATTTTCCACACGTATCATGTCGGAGATGGCTTGATGGACTCAATGTGTCGGAACGGCTTGTTCTCACATCCGTATCACTGCAGGACTCCCCACAGTACAGCAGCGGCCTGTCAGCGATAAAACTCGGGGCCAGTTCTCACTGTGATGGTCAGTTGGAGATTCTTTTTATTTTGATACAGTTATCGTTTCCCATTTCCCCACTTGATTGGAGCTTAAAAGCCAAAGCAGCTCAGATCGTGCCGGCATAAATCTCCAGGCCCATTAATCCGTCCTGGTGTCGTCTCGCGCACAGAACTGCCCAATCATGTCTGGATATTCATGTGCAAATTAAATGAATGATACTCCGAGGCAGCTCACCAACACTGCGGATTGGATGTTAAAATAGATGGGGTGCTTTGTGCGTTTGCTGTTGATTATTCTCATATGTGTAGGATATGAAAGAATTGCCTCTGCAGAGACAGTTATGAGCATGTAAGTTCTCTGTCACATTAACTTAAACAGCCCTTTCTTTTTTCTGTTCTGCTCCACATCCCCCAACAGTGTTGGCAGCCATTATTTCTGAAGATGAATTACTGGGTATGAGAAACATGATGATAGTTTAACAGGGCACTGATTAAATAATAACCAAAGAAATGTGGAGGAACCAACCTTTGAAATGAAAGCTAAATGTCAAATGTATTTTAATTTATCACAGGATACCAATATTAACCATATGTCAGTCAAATCCACATTGTTACACTTTCCCTGTAAATCTCCAGTTTGTTATGTCTTGATATCCAATGAAATAAAAAATGCTGTTATAATATTAATATTCTGTTCCAAGCTATTTGGTATTTCATGGTAAATACGTGTCGAACACAGATGTGTGCATTGTTACAGTAAATTACCCTCATCGAAAGCAGAATACCACTAATACCCCCATACTGTGTCATTCTTTTCAGTAGATGCATTTAAAAAAAATACATTTCAGTCATGTATTTATTGAAGGACAGATGCAAGACAAACAATTAAGGCAATATTTTCCCTTCCTTTCTTTTCTGAAACAAATAACCTCTCCCCACTTCCCGCCCTGCCCTTGGAGGTCCATAAGGTACAACGCCACAGGACAGTAGTTCCATATGAGAGAAAGATTTTGGGTCAACCGTGCCAACCCCTCCTTGAACAAGTCTTAGTGAAATCACTTTTCTTCTGATGTTAAATCATCACTTTTGATTTTGGGAAATTCTCTCGTTACCTATCTGTGAATCCGATGTGATGAGAAGATTAAGTGAACTGTTGGTCAAGGAAATAGTCCAGCACTAACTGACAACATTGGAGTTGTTGGTGTAACGATCTACTTGTTCTTTGGTGTCCTGTTTTATGTTGAAGTGTTCACTCCCCCTTGTTATATGTCTAGTTGTACTTCCTGTATGTGTGTTTACCCTCCCTTTCTGATTGTTAATGTGTTCCTCCTGTGTCCATTTACTCTGCCCTTGTGTTTTTGCCTTTCTCCCCCAGCTGTGTCTTGTTCCCTAGTTTGGTGTCTGTGTATCAAATCAAATCAAATCAAATTTATTTGTATAGCCCAATATCACAAATTATACATTTGTCTCAGTGTGCTTTACAGACGGTACAGGATACGACACCCTCTGTCCTTAGACCCTCGCATCGCACAAGGAAAAACTTCCTAAAAGAAACCTCATAATTAAAGGGGGAAAAAATGGAAGAAACCTCAGGGAGAGCAACTGAGGAGGGATCCCTCTCCCAGGACGGACAGACGTGCAATAGATATTGTATGTACAGGATAAACAACATAGTACAAATACAACATTTGACAGAAATTGTGTGTTGAAAAAGAGAAAGTCTGGATGAATCCAGGAAAATGTCAAAAAGGCTTCCCGGTGTCCAGCAGGACCAGGCCAGCAGGCGCTGTCACGATTCCTGATCCTGACGTAAACTTTATCAGTGGCAACCTGCCACATGAGACACAGAAACTCCAGGGATGATACCCCGGATGATGAGTTAGTAACAAACATTTACTTAAATGCATACACATAGAGAGGGAGAAGAAGAGAGGGAGAGGAGGAGAGAGGAAGAGAAGGAGGAGAGCAGGGAGGTGTCCCCCGGCAGTCTAAGCTTATAGCAGCATAACTAGGGGCTGATCCAGGGCAAACCTGAGCCAGCCCTAACTATAAGCTTTATCAAAAAGGAAAGTCTTTATCCCTGTCTGCCCAAGTGTGTTTTGTCGGATTGTCATTCATGTTACGTCGTGTTCTGCTTGTCCCCTGATTGGTTTGTGTTTTTGTGTTTTGTTAGCTTCGGCTTTATTTCAATAAAGCTCGCTTTTTGTTAAGACCTCGTCCAGAGTACTGCATTTGGGTCCTCCCCTTCACCCCAGAGTGACAGTTGGAGTGTGTATGTTAGCACTTCCAGCTTCCACTCTTTGTGCTTATAAAACGTCTCTGTTCTGGACAGACAGAGATTAAACTGAGTCCGGCACTGACCGGAGAGTTCACTGCTTAAAATGACAAACAGGTCTCAGATATCGCAGCTGTCGCTAATTAACATTACATTTAACTTGGTAATAGACCAACATGAATCTTGTTAACTGTTTTCAGGTGTATATACTCAGCTCAGATAATTTGTGAGGGAAGAAGCTCAACTCTGCGACATGTACAACTACGAGTGGACTGTTGCGCTTCAACTCAGTGACACGTCTCGTCTTTTGCATCACGTCAATTTTAGGAATCACATTCTCCCAGGTAAACTCCAGGAAATAAATATATATATATAAATATGTTCACCTGACTTTCATTATGGTAATAGTGAAAATGATAAGACATTCACTGTTTCCCCAAAGTCTGAGTGTTTCTTTAGGTCCTGAACAACATCTAATCTATAAATGCATCAGATCACAGAGTAAACTGTAAATCTCTAAACTGCTATCGATGTATCCTAAGATCTAATAATATCAAGCAAAATATTACAATAGTGTTGGTTTGTCTACTGGTTAACCATATATGTTATATGAACCATGTCCACTTGCAAACAAGTCAAAACATTTGAAGCAAACTACTACAGATGAATAAACCTTTGTTGCATTGAGCTTTAGTATCATCGAGGAGAAAGTTACATTTCCCTCGCAGTTGGATTTACATCGTTTCCTCCACTCTTGTCTAAAATCAGTTTTTTCTCTGTTCTTCTGAGAAGGATTTGTTTCCCCCCTTCTTTAAAATAATTAAAAGATATCCCGTCTTCTTTTAATTTGGGACGATATTATATCTCTAATAATCCTCCCGACTTTAGTCTTCTTGATTTGATTTTACGGTCATTGCTGATTTGATCCCTGGGCATTCTTTCAATCTCCTTTTGGACAATAATATCAACTCTTAACATGACTGATGCTTTAATCCAAAGCATTAATCTCAGACTCTCTTTCTTAAGAAAATGCTTCTGTGGGGGAGGGAAGGAGGCCACGGATTAACAAATATGTATTTTTTTGCAGTGACTAGCTCTTTGTGCTAAATAGTACAAGTAACTACCAGTAGTTGAACCTAAATGTATTACTTATCAAAACCTTTCTATAAAAAAAACAAAGATTTAGATCAAATCATCAACACGGTTTCAGCTGATTTCTCTCCTGAATTCACTTTCAGTCAGTCAATTCACAGCAAGGAATGAGGTAACATGTTCTTTCCACGTTTGCCATTATCCTTTATTGAAATGTTCTCCGACTTGGTGGGCTCTTCTAGGAGGCAGAAGCATGATGAACCCACCGGTAACTTCACACATGGAGCAAACACACTTAAGGGAGTGAACACCGGGGACATGCAGTACTTGCACGCAGGGCGACGCACAGTATAGAAAACTGTTGAAATTACAGGCAGACTTCACTTCCCATCATCCATTATAAAAATGGGGATTAGCCCCGTCATACATGCTGGAATGAATACAGAGCACATATCAGGACAGATGGCAAATAAACTCTTACTTAAATGATATTTAACTAAAATAGAGCATTCGTTTTAAAAATGAAAATGTGAAAAAGGATGAAAACGGGTCTATTAGTGTGATAAAACCAAACTGTATGCGTATTGCCTTGCTAACTTGTCTATTAAACAAAATAAAGAAAGGAAATGTCAGAGGCTTTAGGTTGAAGTGGAAATCAAAGCACCAACGTTTGAAAAAGTGAGAGCGTGAGTCAGTAAGTGTTTACTTACAAAAAGATGCAGCTTGTGTTGATAGATTTATATGTAAGCAGTTTGACGCTGCGATTCTTAAATGAGTTACACTGTATCACTTTCTTTGTAAAGGATACATGAAGCTTACTCACTCACTCTGGATGCACTTGTGGCATTCACACAAGTAGTAAAGTTCCAGAAGTGTTTATATTGAAGCCAGAGATAGACCTCACCTCCTCTTTGATTCAAAATCCTCTTTTTTTTCGATTTAACTCCACACAACACAGACCATGTCCCATACACATTTTACACGTGTTTTACTCTTTGCTAGATATGTGCCTTTGCTTTATTTTGTGTGTACAATTTCATCTCTCATGCAAAAAATGTGTTTCATTTAGCTGCTTGGTTCAAACTGACTTCTTACTTACTTGTCACAATTATGCAGATTAATGGTGTTGTTGACATATTTAGGTTAATTACATGAATGTTTTGTTGAATAAAGATGAGGTCTTGCCCTGCTATAGTTAGTCCTAGGGATGTCAGTCTTCCATCCATCTGCGGACCATACCAAGATATTAGCTGTGGACAGTCCTGCTCTCCAGAGGCTGATTCCTTGTTTTATCTTATTGCCCTCATGATGCCCTCAGCCAACCCTTAGGTGAGTATTCGCGTACCGGTGTCAGTACGCAAACTGAAAGGTGGTGGAGAGCTGGTAGATTGACTCTGTTGCATCCCTGTGCTCGCTTCAGCTGCATTACCTAGATACTGTGGATGAACCTTTGAAGTATTATGTCTGTGTACTTTAGGATAATGTTTTTCAAATACACAACAGCTAGTTGCCCAGAGTTCATTCTTTGTTTCATACATTTTCCAAACCTGTCTAGCATGGTTTAGCCAGCAGACAACTACTGACAAACTGCCAAAGCCTTTTGGGTGAAACTCGTACTTATGCTACACACATGCTAACACCTATTCAGACTGTATTAGGCTAACTGGAAGAGGTGAGAGACGAGAGACGCCATTGACAATGATTCCTCGTATGACACCGGGTAAGAGGGGAAAGAACGGGAATTCTGTTTATGCTGAATGATGTTTTCAGTTTTGACTATTTTGCTAAAATTGACAACATTTTTGCACCTATCAACTTTATTGTTGACAATGTCTTTTCATTTGCTGTTTGACAGTGGTTGCGACTATTTGAGAAACAAAGCTGAGAACAGGCAACAACCATCACTGTCACATCCGACCACAGAACATAATTTTAAACATTTTGTTTAGATTTTTTAAGTTGCAACATGATTCAAACCCATTGTTATATGAGACCATATTCATACCTTTTACAACAATGCAACACAAAGTTAAACATTTTTAGCATAACACAAAGAAATGTATAGCCTTGTTCATAAAGTTGAGAACAAAATTGTCAACCATATTGCATGAGGACATTCAGGGGTAGATTTGTAAATATCTTATGAATGTTTTAGTTTTGCACTCATGTTCATCATCCATTTGTTGGCAGGCTTAAAAAACAGAAACCTGTATCAACACTGTTTCACTTTGAACCACAGTTTAGTAACCTGGATCATTTGAGTGTTACATACGTTTTACTGAATCAGAACTGCCTAAAGTGAAGAGATGTGTGTACTTCTTAGTTTTCTTGACAAGCAACAGGAAAGCTCCCACACAAAGACTGCAGATGTTTTGGGAGGCACACAATGAAGGTACAACATAATGTTTTCCCTTCAGAAGATGAACTCCATATAGATACAACCACCTTAGTCTTTACTACCTTATTTATAAGGCTGCTTTGTGTGGTGTTCACAATCACAGCTGGGCTTTTCTCACTCTCTTATTCTGGAAACTAATTTGCTCACATTTCAGTTTTAGTTGTAAGGAATGAAAGCTTGATGAGCCTACATTGATCATTTCTACATGAATAGCATTGATAAGACAGCCTTGCGTATTGCAAGTGTTTATAGACACAACATTTTCTTCTTGTATATATTCAGACAGAAATGTGGAACTATTACAGCAATGATAAACTGAAACAGCAAAATAATGCAGTGAAAAAGTGGGACGTTAGGCCAATCTGTTTTGACCTCACGGAGAGGCTGCATGGGTTCTCAGGCTGCGTAGTGCTAACCGTCTGTAAAGATTTGACATTATTGTAGTTTTCAGGCCCTTTGATTCAGTTATCGTTGTCCTCTTCATCACTGTCCTTCATGGAAACGCCTTGCATCCCTCCTTCCCTCACTGAGGCAGTGGCTTCTTCTAAGGTCAGCCGGTTTCTCACTGTCTCATACATCTTACTGTTCAATGTAGAGTCCAGAACACCTTGAAGGCGGAAGTCACGGTACTTTTTCTATTACAAACAAAACAAAACAATCAGAAGGTTCACTGTACGGGTTTCAAAAGGGTATTAGTGTCTCAATTTCATCTGAGCTGCCTGATCTCTGGACTGTGAGAGTACCTGCCACAAACAAAAGATTAATGTCCCACTTCATGGGGAACCTCCTTGAAAGGATGTGGCTGAACCCAAACTGTTCTCATACACTGACTGTCACTGTACCTTAGAAAGGTAACCTACTGTAATTCGTATATATCCAACAACATCAAATTGTTTGTATTCCAAGTCATTTTGAACCAGCAGGTATAATGTGTGAACAAATCCCCACACGGTTGGTGTGGATGGGTGGCCACCGAACTTACACCCAGGAGGCCGCTGCTCCGCTTTTGGAAGCAGAATTGATTTATTGTCACGTAAATACCGTGCATAAGTTATTCCAACCCAAAACTTTTCCTGAAGCTAACCTGCTACTTTTGTTGCCTAGACCTAACCAAGTTGTTTCCTGTGAAGACGGAAGTTCATTTTGAAAGACTGTATGGACGTAACAAGTGACGTGTGTTGCTGGACATTCGTAGGAAGGACACACAAAAAAATAACTTTTGATAAGATATCATAAAAACTTCTGTAAGTAATGTTGCAGGCTGAACCTGCACCTCCTACTCAGACACTTTACACAACTTTATGTGTGGGGGACATCTATACCTTTACTTTGTGGAGAGTTTCAGAGTCAGTAATGAAGTCAGTCAAAGGACAGGTATTTAAGTGGACAGTACAGATTGAATAATATGAGATAAGAATCATTTTGTATTATTATTATTGCACGCTACAGTGGGTGTGAGTGGACACTTATGAAGAAGAAGAAAACCTTGAACCTCTCAGTGCTACTGATTCATTCGTGAGGTTTTGTAGTCTAATATATATACACATCATATTTTATAAGATAATTTTTCAAATCTGCAAAGTAACAAGTGACTATTGTTGTCAAATAAATGTAGTGGAGTTAAGATGGTTTACAGATTGAACCTGAAGCACTAATAGCCCTGTTTGGTTGTTCCATAGCTGTTCTTGCACTGCCGCATACTGTACAGCAGAGCCTTATGTTCACAGCAATGTGGATCATTCCCAAGGATTGAAGGCTAACAGCACTTCTTGCTTCTCCACATGGTTTATAGAAATAGTTTCAGGGACACAGTTTGAGAAGATTCAAAGCAACACACATGGTTTTCATGACAAATGTGAGAGTACCTCGGGCCCAATTATTAGACACCTTACATCTCGTTTGTTTGTTTATCAATGTGGGAAGCAGCAATGAAATGTTATAATGTACCAGAGTTATAAAAGCCTTAATCTACATATGTGGTTTAGAAATGTAAAAGGCAGCCGTTCTCACCTTGACAACCCTGATGAGAATCTTCAGCTGATAAACGTGGAGCTGAAGGTCCATACGGTCAGTCAGCCATGTTCCTAGAAGGTTCATAGTGCTGGTGTACCATTGCTGTAGACACACAAGCACACAGCACATATCACTGTCTGATACTCCATGAAACAAATTAATTCAAAGCTTGTTAACTTAACAGAACACACAAGTGAAAAACAACATTTCAACACTTAAAACAATGAATCCATAACCTTCGAAATTAGTATCTGTAATGCATCGACTTTGGTGTATTTGGCAGACAAAGCTTGTGATGTCATCCTTGCAGTGTATCCTCATGACAGGGTTTTCTTGTGGATCATTGAGGGAGAGGCCAGGGGGACAAAGCTGTCAAACAAATCCTCAGCAGACCGACGTCGCGTCGGACGCATGGCCTCATCAAGTCATTAGAAAATGACAAGTAGCACAGAGCAGGCACTTCTCTATAGGAGGGCTTCTGCTGCCGTTCAGAAACACCCACACAGTCTTGCCTGAGAAGTTTAGGAAACAGTTCCTGTCATGTGGAGCCCCATCAGATAGTCCTGTAGGCTTAGGATTTATTTAAGTCTGGATCGTGGACCCCGGGAAAATCCAGCAGCCAATTAGGCATCAGTTAATGGAGATCTAACAAAGCGTAGGGCGAGGCTTATGATGCTCTTGATGCACAGCAGCGAGTACTGCAATGCACACTTGTCATAATCCATTAAACAAATCTTTAACTTAAAGTGTCAGTTTAGCAGTATGTTCCAAGCTGTATTGCCCTTGCCGTTGAATATTACGGTCTCTCTCTTTAATGACGAATGTGCATTTAATGACAGAAGGGATTCTGGGAAAAGAGGGCTTGAGTACACAACACATGTATTCTGGTATTGGCTCATTCAGCTACAAAGCTGCATAGGAAACTTAGCCAGGAAAGTTATTTTGTCCTGAAAGCCAGGTTTCCCTTGTTATTCACATTATTATTGATATTTTAGAATATACACGTTTGTATTGTTGTAGTAATCTTTTCACATTTTTTATGAATTAAGTGAAGCAGCACCCCTCTGGATAGCAGTCTGTTAATATATTCTAATATATTCATCATTACCGTATCTGTGCTTCTTTTCAAAGCTCTGAGGATTATGAACATGTTTCTGTGTACAACTTGGGAAGAAAAATAATAACTGATGGATAACCTAACCCTAAGCCTAACCCTAACCCTGTTTCTGTCTTTGGTTGGTGTATTCTATTTGCAGCTATGTGTTGTCAAATTGGTAAAGATGTTTGCTATGTATTTGCATGTTCTCTTAGTTTGCAGTGTGTTGAGCTGTCAGGGCCACAGTACAGTACAGTTCAGTACAGTTCAGTACAGTTTCAGTTTTTGCTTTGCAATGAACATCAACTCAGTACTCACAAAGTACTGAGGTACTATAGTAAGCACTAGTCCTCTTAATAACATTTATACAGGTGTTACAAGCTACAAACTTGAATCCTAACACTGCTTCATGGAGACAAGCCTTCTCTAAACAGTGACCTCTGCGAGCCACAGTGAGCTCAGAGCATGGCAGCCATGCAGAAACAGAGCCGAAAGGCTACAGATGTTTCTCTGTGGGCCCTGACTGTTGCCAGTCTAATTGATGGATAATGATGAGCGGGGCTGATACTAATAGAAGCCGACTGACTTTCAACAGTCAGGGTCACAGCAGAAGGGATGGGGGGCTGGACAAGAATGGGAGGAGAATAAAGTGGAAGGGGATAGCAGTGTGTATATGTCTGTGTGTTTAATAAAAGGGATACGATGCCAAGGGCTGGTACAACACCGATTGTATCCTTGAAAGTAAACTACTTTCTATCATATGATTGAATGTGAGCCTTGACAAAGTAGAAAGTCAAAGGTATACACAATCTGGGGAAGTACCGTAAGTAAACAATGCAGAATTACTGCGGTGGCGTTTGTCAACAATACGGAAGCGTTTTGAATGCAAATTCTCCCTAATTTTTTCTTTAACCTTTAGTATGTATGTAATCTACTTTTGAACCTGTGCAGTTGCCCAGCCTAACATGGTGAAACAAATAATGTCAGCTAAGTTAACACTGTTTTCGCTAGCTAACATTAGTGGGCTCAGACAGAGGCTGTGGGGTTCCCACAGAATTAATGAACTCAATCAACTAACTGTGGCGTTATTGTAAAATATAATCTTTTGTTCACTAACTTGGGTCACCTAATGACCACACACATCATCCAGTCGGCCATGACGTGCAGATACGTACAGTGGTGTTAACAGTGACAGTGATACCTGGTGATTCTCAGCCGAATGCGTTGTTGAGCGAACAGAACTTATCATTTAATCATTTTGAAATACTTACTCATCTATATTTATTTTCTATGCCATGGAAACTTCACTCTTATTTGGCGGACAGTCAATGCTGTTTGTCAGCTAGATAGTTAGTTCAGTAACGTTAGTATATTGCGCAACACTTTATCAGTTGTAATGAAATAGTCGTGACCAATGTCAATATGTGAAATTTGAAGAAATTTCAGATCGCCATCCATATAAGGTACCTTCATCAATAATGGGGGTGCTACTGCATAATGTCCAACTTCATGTTATTGACTACAGTATAAGGGTTGTAGATGGAAAATAATATGTTGTGGTGTGTGTGTGTGTGTGTATATGCATGTGTGTGTGTGTGTATGTGTGTATGTATGTATGTGGAGGGGGGGGTCCACAATTATATCTATGACACATAGACATAACTCTATGTACAGTTAGGTCCATAAATATTTAGACATTGGACAATTTCAAAATCTTGGCTCTGTACACGACCCCAATGGACTTGAAATTTAACAATTTGAGGGTATTTACATCCAAATCAGATGAATGGTGGAGGAATTACAACACCGTTTATATGTGGTATTCCCTTTTTAAGGGACCAAAAGTAATTAGACAATTGGCTGTTCAGCTTTTCCATGGCCAGGTGTGTGTTATTTCCTCGTTAGTTCATTACAAGAACCAGATAAAAGGTCTAGAGTTTCATTTCAAGTGTGGTATTTGCTTTCGAATTTGCTGAGGTCAACTCTCAATATGAAGTCTAAAGAGCTGTCACTATCAGTGAAGCAAGCCATCATTAGGCTGAAACATCAAAACAAACCCATCAGAGAAATAACAAAAACATTAGGTGTGGCCAAATCAACTGTTTGGTACGTTCTTAAAAAGAAAGAACGCACTGGTGAGCCTCAGCAACACCAAATGATCTTGAAGACCATGGAAGACGACTGTGGTGGATGACAGAATAATTCTTCTTCTGGTGAAGAAAAAGCCCTTCACAACAGTTGGCCAGATCAAGAACACTCCAGGAGGTAGGTGCATCTGTGTCAAAGTCAACAATCAAGAGAAGACTTCACCAGAGTAATCAGAGGGTTTCACCACACCATGTAAACCATTGGTGAGCCTCAAAAAAGGAAAGACCAGATAGAGTTTGCTAAAACGCATGGAACAACATGGAACAACATCCTGTCGACAGACGAGACAAGATCAACATGTAGAATGATGGGAAGAGAAGAGTATGGAGAAGGGAAGGAACTGCTCATGATCCAATCCCACCACCTCATCCGTGAAGCACGTGTTGGTCGTGTTATGGCGTGGGCATGTATGGCTGCCAATGGAACTGGTCTCTTGTATTTATTGATGATGTGACTGCTGAAAAAGACGCAGGATGAACTCTAAAGGGTTTCGTGCAATATTATCGGCTCATATTCAGCCAAATGCTTCAGAACTCATTGGAAGGCGCTTCACAGTGCAGATGGACAATGACCCAAGCATACTGCGAAAGAACCAAAGAGTTTTTTATGGCAAAGAAGTGGAATGTTCTGCAATGGCCAAGTCAATCACCTGACCTGAATCCAATTGAGCATGCATTTCACTGCTGAAGACCAAAACTGAAGGAAACTGCCCAAAGAACAAGCAGGAGGAGTGAAGACAGCTGCCAGTAAAGGCCTGGCAGAGCATCACAGGGGCCAAACCCAGCGTCTGGTGATGTATAGGGTTCCAGACTTCAGGCTGTCATTGACTGCAAAGGATTTGCAACCAAATATTAAAAGTTACTATATGATTGTATGATTATGTTACTATGTCCAAATATTTTGGTCCCTTAAAAAGGGGATAGCACGTATAAAATGTGTTGTAATTCCTCCACCATTCATCTGATTTGGATGTAATTAATCAAATTAAAGCTGACAGTCTGCACTTAGCACATATTGATTGTTTAATTTCAAGTCCATTATGGTCGTGTACAGAGCCAAAATGATGAACATTGTGTCAATGTCCAAATATTTAGGACCTAACTGTATATATATATATTAAGCAAAGCTCACGCCATGGTATATGCTCATATATCACAGTTGAGGGGCTGAGGGAAAATAAAATAGTCCCTCAGTTGCCTTCTGCACAAAACATAGTGCTAACAGCTAGCAGGTAACAGCTAGCATGCTAACAGCTAGCGTGCTAACAGCTAGCACGGTGTTCTGTTTGTTTCTTTTTTTTTCATTGGTCTACCTGCTCTTCACGTAGCTCTGCATGTCGTTTTAGGGGCTTTTTTCTCTGGAGATAGGCAATGATCAACTCACCCACCTCCAGAGTAGAGAACATTGTACTATACGGATTGCATAAATGGACGGTCCCTTGTATTGGCCAGCGTGACCGGAACCGGAACCAGATGAACTGTAAACACGTCTGTGTTTCAGCCTGTAAGTACGTGTTTGATTATTGTCATTTACGCTGATATTATTTATATAAAAGCAACCGAACGAATGGAACTCTGTTCTTATTTACATAGTAATGCTTTGTAAGTTTGTTCTTAACGGACGTAATTAACAGCTGTAACGGTTGTAGCTTTTTTCTCAGACGCTGAGGGATAATGACTTGTTGTGAAAAGTAAACACAATTCTACCCGTGATATACGCTCATTATATCACGGCTAAGAACCAATCAGATTGCTTGATTTGACATGTCCGTTTTATAAATATATATATATAACGCACTAACTAGTGCAAAAAAAAATTTTGTCCAATTTTTAATTAGCAGACTAAACACAAAAGAACAAAAACCTGCTCAGTGGGACACCGAGAATCAGACCTGCTGAGGCCGCAAGAAGAGGAAGCGAGCAGGTCTACATGTAGGTCAAACTCAGTCAGTGGGAACATGGGTGAAAGAGAGATGGCTTTGGCCGAGGCAGCTAGGGTGAATCAGCGAGGCGACCTGGTGCCAGCAGCTTCTATTGTCGTGTGTGCTGTGAAGGCTTCAGCGGGGCAGCAGGCCTGTGATCTCGCCCCGAGCACAACCCCCGCAGAGAGGCCAGGCTGGAGTGACTGATCCACTGACTGGCTGCTCTCCCTGGTTCATAATCCATCCTTCCTCACTTCTCCTTTTCTTGAGATTTTGCACCGTGCCACACATTTCCCCTGCAGCCATCTTTACAGCAGCCATTTTGTGTCCTGTTCTGCTTTACTCCTCTTCATTTTATATAAAAAGAGGCCTGACAGCTATTTCACAAGTTTCTGTGCGCATGACTGGCCATTTTGGAGGTCTGTCAGGGACATCTTGTGTACACATAATGCCTGCGATTTTCATCAACTTTAAGATCTTTTTAATGCCAGTTTGAAGCAATCCAGTTTCCTCATTAAAAAAAGTGACTGTTGATCATCATTACAATCTGATGAGTAGTTTAAATTCTCCCAGGAGAACCGAAACAAACACAAAGACTGCTGAAACTACATTAAGATAAAACATTACCTGTGTTTAAAACAGTTTTCTTTTTTACAATCTTACGCGGTTAGTTTGTAAACCACAATGAATGATTTGTGGTTTTAGAGTTTATAAATAAAATGGGCTCTTCTTCATTTTAAATGAATGAACCATTGTTACCTGGAGACATATGGAGTGAACTACATGCTATACGCTGAATCAGGTTAGTTCCAGATTCCAGTTAATTTGAATTATTTTTACACAATTTAAATGTGATTTTACATAATATTTTCTTACTTCGGAACAGACCTGAGATGTTCCAGTTCACTTTGACTTCTAAGCCTTGAAAAAAAGATTAATCAGAATGTATGGCTGAGGTTCCATTCAGTAATTATATCCAGTAATTAAAGGAA
The DNA here is from genome assembly GCF_900634415.1 of Cottoperca gobio. Lineage (NCBI taxonomy): Eukaryota > Metazoa > Chordata > Actinopteri > Perciformes > Bovichtidae > Cottoperca > Cottoperca gobio. The sequence goes on from NC_041359.1 coordinate 1,298,430, forward strand.
GACAGTGTGGAATTTAGGACCCATCCCAGTTACTCTGTCTCCAACAATTCCTCAAAATTAACAACAACGTAGAACATTAGTCATGTTTCCATGACAACCCATATGAGCTTGGTTAAGGTTTGGAAACAGACGTTGACAGAACACAGGTTGCAACCAGGGTCGAACTACAGACAACCATTTAACCCATGGTTAGGTTGGAATCTATAGTGAGTGAAGGCAAAGGAAGCAGTTTTCGTATACCTTCTGAAACTATATTGGTATCCAATTCAACACACCTCTTAGCCAATTAGTAAACAGCATTGTCCAACCATTGCCATGGTACCAACTATATCTTTATTCTAATCATAAATCATTTCGTATATAATGTTGAAATCCTTTAGAACTCGTGATGAAATGTCCGTAAAAGACGAGAAATTAATCACATCACTTGAATTCTATTGCAAGACCACACTTCTCTGACGTAATCATGGGAGATTATCCAGTCCATGAATACAGGCTGATAATAAGGAGGGCATTATTCTCAAGTTGTCTGGAGAGAGTCATCTTCTTAGGAAGTAATCTGAAGATGCTTCCATGCAGATGGGCTATCAGGTACACAGCTGTTCATTTTCCCAGCTGTTTCAGCTGGCCCTGCGTTGTGGATTATTATGAATCGACTCTGTTCGAATCTTAAGGATCCCCTGAAGTCCTCCCTATGGCTTTCCTATATAAAATTACAAGAGGGGCCGGTGGTTCCAGAAGGGTTTCTCCCCATTTTGTATTCCTTTTTAATGTCACTTAATTAATGTTCCCTTACATGGAACCTGAGACTCTCGGGATAATGTTATGATCCTGAGCTTCAGTTACGACAACCAGCTTTTTTGTGAGAAATCAAGTTTTTCTCCATCATTTTGGTATGGCTCTAAATACTACAAACAACTATGAGCCTCGGCTGCTGTTGCTATGGAGAAGAAGCCGTCAGAGGCGGTGCACATTCAAAATGTGTTTCAATTGTAAACAAAACAGGGCTCATCTTGAATTGATCAAAAAAGGGTCAATCAACCATTCAGTATAATCTTTTGTATCATTAGTCATTTGACCAAATCTGAAGGAAAAGAGTTTGCTGATTTTCCAAATGTTCAAAACGTGGGATATAACTGCATAATGTTTCCATTCCTCGAAAGCATCTAGAGTGTTGCCCTTATTTGTAGATAAAGAAAATGACACACAGTAGTTGTGTGAAGAATGACAAAAGAGACCTTGATGAAATGGTTCAAATCACAGTTCAAACCACATTCAATATTACTTTCCACCAACCTTTATTGGATTCAGCCAGTACTTGTGACCCTTGCATGCCTGCAGGCAAGAAGCAAGAGTCCCTTAAATCAATGCTCGAGCTAATTGCTGTTGGAGCTGAATAGAGGGGCCTGGGTGACAGCAATAGGATCAATGTTTATTGTGTGGATGAGCCGGCAATTGTGCCTGAATAAACTCAAATTAGAGTATTTTTGCGCTATTTACATATGAGTAGCACCAAGACAACAGGCATTAATCCTTCCATGCTGGGATGCAGGTGTAAAACAAAACTGAGTAGAGACGTTTTTTAAGGTTATTAACAGGAAAACTAGTGTTATAGGACGGCAACATGCTGGGCTAAGTAAAGCACTAAGTCTATAGGGCTTGAGGTAAATCATCACTTTCCTCCACCCACAGTAACATGGTCCATCAGTTATTAAAGATAGAGGCAGATTATATCTCCAACACAAAACCTGAGATTATCTCTTATGATACACATTTTACAAAAACCTCCTACAAAGTACAGCTGGGCAATGTGTTAGTGTTCAAGTGGTCTTAAAACAAACAACTCTATAGGAACTTCAAATAAATGAAATAAGAAAACAACAGACACTGACTTCATATGGCCTCTGGAGCTCTGCTAGGCCTCCTGGTGTGTGCATGTCCACACACATGTGCTGACAAAGCATGTTTAAATTTACAGAGCATATTTTTTTATTCTGGTGGCAACTGCAAAGTTCAAAGATACGAGCTATATCAGGCTGAATTATGAGTAAATGTATAAAATGATGCACGACACATCTATAATATTCAAATTTGTTGGAATGCTACAGTCACAAAAAAACATTTGGTCTTAGGTTTGAGTAATTCACGTTTTTGAACATGCAGATATATATTGCACTTACATTTAATGACCCTTAAACATACAAGTTGCATTGTAAAAGAGAGTTTAAAAGGTTATAAAACCAATTGTTGTTGCATCTATCTATTGGGTAATGATGCAGCTATAAATGTTGATACTTTTACAGTCTATGATTGTCCATCCATCCTGAGAGTGTTCACCCTCCAGTCAATCACAGGGCTAACACATAAACAGACCATCTTTCTTTGGATATTAAAATGTTAATGTTGATCCAGATGATTTTTGCAGAATGTCGGTGGTTAACAGTCCATTAGAGGGGAGTTCCTGATAAATTAAAGGGCTTACTACAAAAACAAAGCAAATGTGCTGCTGGAGCAGGATAAACACCAGCCAGAGAGATTTCTCCCAACCTGGCAATCCAAAAGTATTTCCTCCTCATGGCTCCTGGTCTGTAAAACACAGGTAAATGCTTTAATTAACCACAAATCAAGCCATCAGCTACAACTTATAAATCTTTTGTTTAAAGTGCCTTATGAGAGAGTGTTGACAGTATCGTTCTGCTCACGTGCTGTTTTTAAACCCTCACATACAGCAAAGGCTGTATTTAAGGTGTGTTTGGTGATGTGGTGAAATATGAGAATGGTTTAAAAAAGAATCTAAATGACACGAGATGTCTGAAATACTGCAGCATAATGATCCCACATTTGTTTTTGCATATTGCTGAATTAAAAATAAAACATTGTACCATGTGAAATGAAATATGTCATATCATGACAGATATATTATCGTAGTAATAATGTTCTTCATGTTGCCCATGTGTCGCCCCCCCCCCCTCTCGTGTTGTATGAACTCTCTTTTCTCCCTCTTCTCGGTGGGAGTCCCTCAGGTAAAATGGCCTGCAAACATATGAATTCAACACGGCCCTTGTGACGGATGGAAGAGAGGCTGCTGCTCGTTGTAACTCCCACACAACACTGTGGATTCCAGCAAACTTCTTGTATGCCACTTTAGAGAAAAAAAGCCTCTCTTGTCATTTGTCCTTTCTGTCCAAGCTAAGTCTTTTCTTTTTCCTCTCTCCCTCTTTAATCCGTCCCTCTATTTCAGGAAGAAAAAAAAATACAAAACCAGGTTCACGCAGTGCTTTAGTGGCTAAAAGTGAAAGAGCTTGTGTTTTCTCTTTCTTTTTTCCCTCCCTGCGCTGAGTTGAGCCTTGAATCGCTCTGGAAAATTGCTTCTTTTGAATAGAGGAAAGGAGGAACAACGTTTAATAGGATCCAAAGGGAGTCTCTGCTCTTAAACAGGTGGAAATTGGACGTCCTCGAATTTATACAAATAGTAAGTAAGTATATAAACCGGCGTGGAAAAGGAGGGATCCCATCTCCGAGGATTAGCAGCTTTCTCTTGAAAACATTTCCCAAAGTGAAAAAGAAAAAGATTACTGTGTTGTTAACCAAATGAAAGCAGGAGGCGTATATCAATGCGTGTTAAACGATCATTACACAATTATGATTACAATTTATTTTCTTAAGGGAAATGGTTTCATATGTATGCCACACATGTTATATGGCAGCCTGTGTAAACCATGCCACCCTCTCTGTAGATGTGTTTGTGAGGGCGTCTCCCTGTCACCCAGAAGAGTTCGGGTGCCCGCTGATGTCAGGAGACAGTGATCGGCGCTGAGGAGGGGCGGGCACTGCCAACATGTGACAGTGAGCAGTCGGCTGGTATCTCCACACCCATCTGACCATTAAAGAGGTAAACTCCAACACCGACACAACTTAATGCTCTCGCAGTCTCCAGGAGCTCCGAATACAACCTTTTTTTTTTGTCTTTTTACTCCTCTACCCTCTTCTCCCTAACGAGCTCTGTAATGTCCTGTTAATTTTGTGTGCCCTAGTTAATGAGCATTAATCCATCACCCCTGGATGCTATTGTTGCAGGGGGATGGCCATTTGAATGCAAATGCGTGACACTGTGACAGCAAGGTGCTTATTAAACTGATGTGTCCTCCTGTCTTTTCTGCTGGAAGCTCAGGAGAGTGAAAAGACGCGGGGCAGCTGGAGGAGCGGGTGGGACTATTACGGGAGTTGCTCACACCAAGTTCTGCTCTGTTCCTAAACTAAACTAAAACAAGATGGCAAGTTCTGCTTCCTTGGAGACGGTGATGTCCTGCGGTAGGACCGGACCGTCTCCGGCTACCAAGACCCTTGCCTTCTCCATAGACCGGATCATGTCCAAGAGCTCGGAGCCGAAGGGGAGCGCGGAGGAGCGGTCAGAGGGGAAGAAGCTGCTGGGGCTCTGTTCCCCGATCCCCTGCATGATCCCGCTGCAGCCCTTCAGTTACGACCTCCAAGCCAAGGCGCTGATGAACTACTCGGAGCTGTGGAGAGCTAGTTTCAGGGGAACTTTTTGCGGTTCCGCAGCCGTTCCGTGCAAAGGGAACTGCGGCATGTGCGGCATGTGCGGCAAAGCGGAGCCGGGCTTGAAGCAACCGCTGCTGACGTCTGGTAGCAGGGTGGTGAAACCGCAGGTCATCCACCAGGCCGTGGCCGTGCCCAGCGGCGGCTCGCTTTACTACCTAAATTACCTGGATTCTGCGTACCAGCAGTCGGAGCTGTTGGCCGGACACTGGTTCTCCAACCCACAGGCCCAGGCCTCTCTGACAGCGCACCACAGACTTTTGCTGCTGGAGAACGCCAAACTTGCCGGGGTGGGGACCGACAAGCTGCCCACACCTCAATACCCCCACAAAGAACATCTGCCGGGGCAGCTGGACCAACTAGTGAAGGAGAACCACGGCCTGAGCACAGAGAAGAACGGCGTCAAGACGCACAGCAAACTCAGCAGCAGCGGCAGCAGCGCTGCAGACGGAAAACCCAAAAACTTCACATGTGAAGTGTGTGGAAAGGTACGTTTTTGTGAAATATATACACACAAAGAAATATATATATATATATATATATATATCAATGCAATGTAAAATTAAATATATTAATTAAAAATAAAATGAACTACCAATGTTTTCCATTAAAACGAAAATGTCTCCTAAAATAAAACATAAAATCCAGATGATTTAAATGTTACGTATCATTTTACGCAAGCAGATTTATGTGGCACTCTCACTCTAAAATCGCTGGTGTTGTTTTCTAAATTATACTGAATAATATCTTGGGTATTTTTGTATCTCTGCAGGTTTTTAACGCACATTACAATCTGACCCGACACATGCCGGTGCACACCGGGGCCCGGCCCTTCGTGTGTAAAGTCTGCGGCAAAGGATTCCGGCAGGCCAGTACGCTGTGCAGACACAAGATTATCCACACACAGGTGAGATGCAGCGCACACTCAGATTTATTTTCTGGCTTTTAAAATTCCACATTTTATATTATTTGGTTTTAACTGATTTTTCTATTTAATGTCTTCCTGTTCAGGAAAAGCCTCATAAATGCAACCAGTGTGGGAAGGCGTTCAACAGAAGTTCGACACTAAACACACACGTACGGATCCACGCCGGGTACAAACCTTTCGTCTGTGAGTTCTGCGGGAAAGGTTTCCACCAAAAAGGTACAAATCCGCTCTTTAATCTGCTCTATATGAGACTACATGTAATTACCATTATTATTCCAAACACAGTTGTTAAAATAACTGTTATTGTTGCCCTGAGTGTTGGCCCTAAAATCGTTCAAATATTCCGATAACATGTCTCTGGCTAGTGTGCCGGCATTCGAATCGAATCAAATCGAATCCTGATTGTGTCTGTTTTTGCGTCCTCATATTTATTTTTAAAACGATAAAAAAAGAGAGATTATTTAATCTCCCATAGGTCTACGAGTGGAATTGTTTTCAGATGCAAGTGTAATTTCCTTGACATCTATTGATTAACTTCCTGCTATAAAATATTTACAGTTTCTACAAAATCCCTGCACTGTGAATAGGGGAAATAATCTCATCTATTTTAATAAAAGAAGATTTCCAGAACTCCGTGAGAGACAAAACGACCCATTAAATGTCGGAATTCCTGCACTGTGCCTGTGGTCGACGTTTTCTCTCTCTCTCGACTCAATTCCTATAATGTTGTTGTTGGACGGTATTTTATTTGCTGTTGTTGTTATATGTATTTATTGTTCATGTATTGTTGGATTTAGTATTTTAAAGAATTGCGTGCGGTAATTTATCTGCGTTTAATTTGGCACGAGGAAACAGCTTTGTTTGACAGGTTTGTTTGCTGTGAAGGAATCCTCAGAGTGGGATGTGTCTGAAATAAATATTAGCAGCACTAAAAGCAGCACCATATGCTGCCGCTCTTAGTTATCTGTGAGAGTAATGAAAGGGGAAATAATTGCAGGCCCACCGATGAACATGATGCGATCAGTGGAAATAGGACATGTCACTTTACACGGACTAATTCTCCCTTCAAGACGGCAGCATTTGCTCTGGGTCAGCTGCTAGACCTCGGCAAAGTTGGGAATCTAGGCTTTTTAGTTGAGTTGTCGCTGCGCTTGATATTGACAAAGTTTGACAACTTCTTGACTTCGACATGCAAAACCCTGATTAATGAAAGCCGTGCAGGACAGAGGGACAGAGCAGGGAGACAGAGCAGAGGGACAGAACAGAGGGACAGAGCAGAGGGGCAGAGCAGAGGGGCAGGGCAGAGGGACAGAGCAGAGGGACAGAGGGACAGAGCAGAGGGACAGAGGGACAGAGCAGAGGGACAGAGCAGAGGGACAGAGCAGAGGGACAGAGCAGTCTCTACCTTCACAATGAACTGCTGACCTTGGCGGGGGAAAAGAAAAGAGAAGAAAAAGAGGCCTCTTCCATCCTCACTTTCTTATTAGATTCACAGTGTCTCACTTTCCCCTCTGGCTTTCTTTCAACCCTCCTTAAAATGATATCCCTCTTTTCTAGTCGATTTCTAGCTGTCGATGGGGGAGATCATTCAGTTCACTTTCTGTGCAGCTTCATTTCTTTTTCAGATTTTCTTGAATCAAGTATCATTTAGTTCCTGTTTGTATAAATAGTCAGGCAACTGCAATGCCTACAGATGACGTTAACTGCAAATAATCCAGATGCTTTAAAGGAAAATAACAGTGGTTTCTTATAATGTGTTTTGGCTTTATAATTCTACAGATTTTATTTCACAGAAAGTATACATTTTATTAGTTACCTATGCATTATTTTGCAGAGAAAATACATTCAAGGTTAAATTTGGTACACTAACATCTTAATTTTGGGCTGTTTTCACAGGAAATGTAAATGTATGTGTTATGGAATGTCATTTTCACTATAATATATTTTATAGATGAAACAATACAAAAAAATGAATTGCCCTACATTATCAATAATGGCAATCATAGATGTGAGCTATAACTTGCAGATATTGCTGAGCTCAAACACATTCTTCATGTTGGGTTTCTGTTTATTTAATTATTCCTTTTTTGATTTCCCAGGAAACTACAAGAACCACAAGCTGACTCACAGTGGGGAGAAGCAGTACAAGTGCTCCATCTGCAACAAGGCCTTCCACCAGGTCTACAACCTGACCTTCCACATGCACACGCACAACGACAAGAAGCCCTTCACCTGCGCCACCTGCGGCAAGGGCTTCTGTCGCAACTTTGACCTGAAGAAACACATCAGAAAGCTGCACGACAGCGTCTTCACCGCTGCCACAGAGGCCTCCAGAGAGCTGCAGAGCTGAGGCACGCTGCAAACCCCCCATAACACCTTCTAATATTCCACATTGGACTGTTAGGCCTCAAAAAGACTGGGTTTTCTCTTGCATTTGTGGCCACGTTGAACTGTTTTTAAAAGTCCAGAGAGAAGGTGGGGTAGTCCAATAAAATTGGATATAATCCCTTAAAAAGAACTGTGGTAATCCTATAGGATTTAGGACCCTGCCCATGTGTTCCAGCAGTGGCACTGTAGGGAATACATAACTGACCCAAAGGTAGAGCAACACCTCATACTTAATACTGGCTCCCAGACAGTAGGAATATTATAGGGACTTTTTTTCTTCCTGTATGCCAGTAACAAGCATGGGAGAAATCCTCCGTCTCCATGATGGAACTGTAAATAATAGGTTATGGAAATAAAAAATGTTATTTAAAATGTGAATCATTTCCATGTTGTGTATTTCACAGAAAAAAATGTTAATGTGAATAAATAAGTTATAACATATAATGAAAACTGAATGTTTGAGCCATGTTGTTTCTGATTTTGAAAGCGTTTGAAAATAAAACAATCAACTCGTATTGACTAAATTCAGGAAATTCAGGATTTTTAAGAGTGAGTTTTAGCTGTCCTTTAGCAAGACATGACACGATTTTAGACAACACATGGACACATTTAAGAGCAGGTTTTCAGAGTAAAAACAACGACAATAAGCAACAAATCAATCAGCAGGAAACAGCAGCATTTCTTCACTTCACAATCTTGTCAATTTCTTTACATTTGTGAGCTGTTGTGTTTTGTGAAATGTTGTTTTCATATTTCTTTAATGTCATTTTCTTTTCTTCTGTTGATTTATTTCTACATGGTTGTGTTTTTGTTGCTGTGTTTTAAACCTCAAGACCAATAATCTACACACATGTCAAGATGACAGTTTTAAATACATTTTTAAAATATTTTTGACAGTGACAGTATCAGTATCAGTAACAGGTTGAATCACATTACATTCATTCAGCTGACGCTTTTATCCAAAGCGACGTACAACAAGTGCGTTGAACCATGTGGGCACAACCCCAAGAAGTGCACGAATCATGCAAGTACATCAAATTCAATAAATATGCTGATATTCTTCAAAGCTGCATTTAGACACAATAGGAGATATGGAAAGGTGTTTTCTTTCTCATGGAACAAGGTGAGGACAAGTTTCCAAGTTTCCAGTTTCCTTCCAGCGGAAGGTGTGTAGAGTTTCTGGATGTCGTTCCTGCATTGTGGAGCCAGACATTAAACATCGTCGTGACTGTTCTAAATACTATTCCACAATATGATATGCATTCATCATATACATTGCTGTAGAGGCATCTGCCTGCTAAACTGTGCGGGTGTATTTATGCTTGAAGTGGTGTTGGAAAGCCACATATAGACTCAGGCTCTACTGTATGCTCTGCAGCCGCTTTGCTTCACCGTTTATTGACAGACACGATCTTAATAATGGAGCATTTACACTTGACTCCGGCGTAATGGTGCAAATGATCAGAGATAACATGGGCCCTTGAAAGCGAATTACATTAAGCAGCTAAACGGCTGGGGAGGCTTGATTGAGGAGGGGGAGTACTGTCTCATCCGGAGCCGCTCATCAGAACAGGAGATAATGGAGCACTCAGGCCGCAGCTCCTCATCTGGGCCTCTGCGTTAATAGACCAAAAGTTATTCTCCTCACGACTCCTGGAACAATATTATCCCTGCACACATTCTGTCGAGAGGCAGATCCGTGCTCCCAAATGGCGCTCTTTCTATTAACAGCCAATTAGCGCTCAGTCGGGCCGGCCAGGCCTGCAGAAGCCTGGCAGGGCTAATATTGCCAGATGAATGCCCTGCTCACCTATTCCATCAGTCTGCACCATCGGCTGAAATGAATAAAATATGTTGCGTAAGCTAGAGTGAAAACTGACTTTTTTTGTACGGAGAAGAACGTTATTATAGCTCCAATAACATTCAAATGAAAATAAATTAAAATGATCAAGAGCTGAAAACCTTTGGGAACTCAAACGGATGAAGATGCAACAAGACGATGTGGAGATGTGAAGGGACGATGAGATGCATTAATTATTGTTGGATTTCTTCTTTGCTATTTACACAGTTTGATCAAGTGTAGAATAGGCTCTGGGTTAATAAATTGCATCTCCCACCATTTAAAAGTCTATATAATTGTATCTTTATCATGTTTACTATATTTATTTAGGCCTAATTGTTAAATTATAGGAATAATTATAAAAAGAAAAAGAAATGTCACCGGTCACTATCACATTCCCCAAAACGAAATGCAAAATGCCAAAACACAATCTAAAATACTTCTTTTGACAATGTCATTTCGCTGTTGCAAATATAAATATAATTGTTGGTGGAGAAATACAAATCACCTGGGTGGGAGGAAAACATTCACCCCCAAAAATACAATTACATATGTGTAATTGTAGAATGTAAACTCCCCCTGCAGGTCGTTGAAACCTCCAAATAAACAGAAACCAGAGCAAAGACATGTCAAAGACAGCACGACTGTCCCTCCTCACACATTCTTCTGGGACAGATCTTTCATAAAGCTGCAGCTTCTGTGTCTTCGCTTATTTCAGACACAGAACGTGTATTCCTGATGATATTTCAGAGTAGCCCACATGCCACGAAGTGAACTATATGATCTACAAGACTTTTATTAAAGCAATGTGTGTGGTGAGAAACAGAAAACACACACACACACACACACACACACACACACACACGCACACACGCATCAGCCGTGTGCGCGTGAACACATGAGTGCAGAGCCTGCAGGCTGCGGGCCATCAACAGCCATGTCGGAGCAGTAAACAACCTAAAGGCAGCAGGTTGCCCTTTTCTCTGCACTTTCTTTCCCTTCCACCTCTCCAACATCTGAGCAACCGCCTCAATATCCACAAACACGTTAATTGACGAACGGGAGCTTTAATTAAGACGCGCCCACGCGGAGGAGATTAGAGGCGGAGGCTGGGAGGGAGCGCGAGAGCGGGAGCGCGCTCTAATCGGCTGTCAACAACATGAGGACATCTTTCTTTTGCTCTCTCCGCCACCGGGGGATCACCGGGGTTTCAGGCAATTTACGGGCCACAAAGGAGCTCGTTTGAGACAGGAAGAGAAGAAAAGAGAGAGGCGGGCTTTTTGTTTGGCCGATTGAATTGATTGTAAATGGGAGATTAGCGGGAAGCTTCAGCAGCGGCCGTAAGTGCCCGATGGAGAAGGAGGGAGAGAAAGGGACCAATTAAGTCTACCAAATGTTAACTTACATCAGTTTCCCCTCAGTTTAGCCCACATGAAATTCCAATTAAAGCGTCCCCGCGCTAGCAGCTTTTTCTTTCCTTAAGAAGAGGGTGGAGGGGTGACAGCCGGCAGACAAGGTTCCCACAACATCTGATAACATTGCAGGCTCTGTGCCATTACAGCACGTACAATACCTACACTATACCTACAACAGTGATGTGAGTAGGCTGTTTTAATTGATAGTACACAGGTCAGTCTGAATCAAAAAAAAAAAAAAACACATGACACAACCTTACTATTAATTAGAGAATGAATAAAATGCAATTAAAACGCCAACGAAATAAGAACTTTTACTTGGGAAATGCAATCACGTAAAGGAAAAACAGCCTGTCTGTTGAGCTTCTGAGTCCCTCAGCACACACACACACACACACACACACACACACACACACACACACACACACACACACGCGCGCGCACACTTAACGCGTTTAAACGACAAACAAAAGGTGCAGAGGGATGTTTTATATAATTAATAAATAATGAGTAAGTGAGTTTTGGGTATTGGTGACAATGTCATAGGTTAAAGGTTTGTTAATGTGTAATGCAACACTCCTGCAGTTGAACATTTGTACAGAATGTGTTTAGATTGTTAACATGTGTTAAATGTTGTCATGAAACATCGCTGTATCTTATGTTAGTGCTGGAATGTTGGAATATTGCAATAATGTTTGTGTAGAGAGCAGATTTAAGTTTAAATATGGAATTAAATAATTCTAATTCTAATTCTTATTTTTATCATGTTTTAAGAATGTTGAATGATTGAATAATATGAAGTTTCACACTGTTTTCAATCCATTTTCATTTTATCTGTATGCAGCAGATTGTAAAGTTAATATTGAGATACAATTCAGTTTAGGAATTGTATCCCCCCCACCCCCACCCACCCACCCACCCACCCACACACACACACACACACACACACACACACACACACACACACACACACACACACACACACACAGCCCTCGTTAGGGGAGCCCTTTGGCACAATGAGCCTCCAGGATTCATTGTAAAGTGCTGAGGGGGTTAATGAGCAGTGGCTTCTCTTCACTCTTTGGCTCTATTCCTGCTTTAAATGAGAGGCAGTTGAAAGGATGGAGGGTGGAACGGCCAACAATGGAATTTAGACATGTTGAGATGCCATGTTTAAAAACATATTTATGTTACATTCCTTATAAGCACATTTGACATTATGTTTAGTGATGAAAATGCTGTCATTGACCCTGATTTGGCTTAAAAACATAACCAGAGAGCCCTGAATGTTTTGGGGCCCACCACTGATGAATCCAGGGTGTGATGTATGGAAATGAGCCACTCAAGAAGCTGCCGAACACACAGATTAAAATGGAACAGCCGCGGCATTCACCCGCACCTCATTTAGATTCTTTTACACAGTCAACCCAGAGCCTTTCTCCACCAAAACCTCATCAGAATGTCTTAAGGTCCCTGGGATGTGCCTGCCCGCCTGCCTTGGCATGTCAAGGGCACGGCGGGCAGGAGTGCTTGTGGTTGTGAGGAGAAGTGGTGGGCTGCTGGGAACTAAGCAGGGCGAGAACTCTCATCACTGATCTGTTGTCAGACTCCGCTCTCTGACCTCCATGCATCCCTCCGTCTATCTGGTCTGTAGCTGCAGGGTGAGGAGCTGAGGTGGAACCTCCAACTCTCTCAGGAGGAGGGGGATGCAGGCCTGACCCCACCACGTTTAGCTGTTTTTAAATAAACATAAGCAAGAAGGCTGATAATGAAGGCTCATGCCATTATCATTAAGGATGCTTGACCCATTCCATGAGCATAAAACATCCCAAAATGTGCAATTATTCACTGCTTTACTGTCACCTTTGTTCTTGTCACGGCGAATGATCCCCTAAAACAGAACTTAGTCCATGACAGAATGACGCTGGCTTTAGTAATACAACACACTGCCGTTCTGACAATCAATTCACTGTTTCATAGCTCAAGCACACGTGCCAAAACATTTGCTACTTTTCTCTTGAATAACTTTGGGTTAGTCAGTCCAACAAAACAAATCACTATTTCTTGACCTAATAATTTGATTAATTGATGAAATGAATAATAAATAAATAAATACTCGACAGATTTGACAATAATTATCAATCATTCAAACTGTGACACATTTCCTTGCACCAGCAATTTCTTTCATTAACACTAAATTGACAGTTTAAACATATTAAATAATAAGAAATTGGGATTGTTGTTTTGTTTGCATATTTATGACATAATTCTATCTCAGCTCAATGATCTTTTTTTTGTTGTTGTGACAAGTAATGTATAGGTAAAATCATTTATGAAGTGTTTTCTCAAGAGTCTATATATTAAACATTAACATTCAGAGAAAGCCTTTATGGCTAAGAGGGCAAACAATAAATGAATAAACAAATGCCATAGTGGCTTCAAATCTATGATCTGAACTGAACAAAACAAAACGTCATTGTTAAATTTCTCCTCTAGTTCTGATAAAATGTGGCCTTTATCATTTTCCCATCCTTGTGATCAGGAGCGCTGATTTTTAATGTTAAACACTGACATTGTCTTGCTGATTTGTTTTACATGTAAACAGATGGATACAAACTGCAGTGTGCACACTGAGGCCCTATTAATATTGCATGAATTGGACAACAAAATCAAACACGAATAATGTCCCATTTATCAGTGAAACATTATGCCGACATCAGTTAACACACATAACACAATCTATTCAAATATGCATCTCTTTGTCCAGCTAATTACAAGCAAATTAATTTGATCATCTGCTGCTGCAAACCAGTGGCTTTCACCATCACGCTCTGGCTGCACTCGGCTCTCTACTAGTGGATTTAAAGCCGTGAGTCATTGTTCAGGAGGATCAGTTGATTTGGGGATGTCCGGATGTCCAGCTAATCCTTTTGACCTGACCCGGGCCTGCTAGGAAACATCCTCTCCTCCTTCACTTTAGGCCAGCATGTGAATGATGAACCGCTCTGCTCGCTCACACAATTAAAAGAGTCCCTCACACTCAGTGCAGCTCTGCATGATGACTACAGGATGAGCTTTCACTGTACAAAAAATATGTTGTCATTGAAACTGCATGCTTAAATAATTATGACTATTATGGGATGACTGAGGAACTAACTTGAAGTCATGCAACTCATTTGATAGACTAAAGACAATTAAACCTGTGGGCTCGTGGTTCTGAGCTTTAATATCAATGTAGATTTGAGCTGCTGGACAAAGATTTAGCATGTTTTACCGTTGCAGATTTTTTACATTTTTGATCAGTTTAGTCTCATCTCTTAATAAGTGTACTATATCTGGATTGGTCATTTTTGCGTGTGATTTGCAGTTTGTTACAAAACACCTTTTTCATGAGCGCACAATCTTAGTTGTCTTGTCAGGGATTAACAGAGTCTGTGTTTGTGAGACGGGTTTAGGGTTAGGTTATTCTAACAAGAGCCTGACTAAAATGAACTCACTTAGTGGGACAGCACCCTGTAGGTGGGACAGCACCCTGTAGGTGGGACAGCACCCTGTAGGTGGGACAGCACCCTGTAGGTGTCCCACTGAGGTCAGGTGCACTCATCATTTTCAACCTTTAATAAAAAAATAGGAAAGAATTGCACTAATCCTGTCTGGAAACACATGTACCAGTATGTATGCTTAGTTAACTATATATTAACTATCAATAGCAACATGTATCAACATGTGCAGGGCAACACACCACAGGACTGCCTTTCAACCATTCATCCATTGCTTATTAATCATTTCCACTATACAAAACATCAGAAACTACAACACATGCCCTTCTCACAGAAGACAAACTGACGTCTTCAAAACACTTATTTGGTTTGGTTAAGGACTTTTCTTTTCCTGTTGATCAACCGATTCATTGGTTGACAAATCACTTTTACATATGGCAATTAAAAAAAAAAGTTTTAAAAAGCAGATAACAGTCGCACAGCAAGTGGAGATGGAAGGAGTCCACCTTGCAATATTTAAAAAATATTTTCCAAAATATCTGGGCAAGGCTACTATGGCATGATTATAGCAAATACGTGATCAAATCAAATGTATTTATAACGGCCAATGTCACACACTCAGTGTGCTTTACAGACTGTACAGGTTACGACACCCTCTGTCCTTAGACCCTCGCATCGCACAAGGAAAAACTTCCTAAAGAAACCAACAATTAAATGAGAAACATGTTCTAAACCTCAGAGAGAGACTGAGGAGGGATCCCTCTCACGGGACGGACAGACTGTAATAGATGTCGTGTGTGTAGGATAAACAACATAGTACAAATACAAAATCCATGTGACAGAACTGATGGTGTGAAGTGGTAACAATCAAATATTAATCTCTGGTCTCCTGGATTTGCAAATCAAACATGCATCTAGATTAGAGAATACATTCTAAATGACCAATATAATCCATGCATTCTTTTATATTTTCTTATCCACAGTTGAAACACGGTTGAAGTGTCCAAATAAATCAGAATTGTAACTGCAATAATGAGTGTGGACAGCATCTACGTGCTCAAAAATACAATGTGACAACTGAAGGCACACATACATGGTCTCTACTTAACCATTCTGAACTATGAAATAAGAATGTATGCTTGTGTCCAGATTGTATCTACTTTCATTTATTGTGGAAGGAAGTGAGACGTATGAGACCGAACAGGGAAAAGTGATAAGTCTTTCCTCTCCGCCTTTAAAGCTAAAGATATGTTTACAGTGCACTGCAGTGGAAGAGAAGTGATTACCCGTGTTTGCCTTGACTGGTGTGTGTGTGATAGTAAACTGATTAGAGCGTGATAAAGGCCTTCATTAAGAATCAAACGCAACACGCTGCTGCCATGTGTGGATCCATGCCAAGGCAGGATCAATATCAACAAAAGGCGCAAATACACAAACACAAAATTCATGCGTGTCCTTTGAGCTGCCCACTTAATCCGTCAGTCGATATGAATACCACTGCACATTCTTACTTTACCAGGCGCCAGCAGAAAGACATCCGTGGAAGCACAATCGATATAGTGACTGAAGTGGAATTTGGCAAGCACAATCCCCCCACTGGGCTTCTGTAAGAGCAATAACGCAGCTCAAGTATATTCAAGTCCAGCCGGGGGAGAATTCTCACATCAGCTCCAGAAAGCTGGTCCTGTTTAAGTGCACTGAATGTGAAAAAGAAAGCTTTTTGTGTTAGAAGGGGCTATAGGAGAGCAGAGAGGTATGTGATTACAGTGACGCAAGTGAAGTGAGGGGCTTAAAGAGGAAATGTTACACTTGGAGACGAGCCAGGCTACCTTAAGGCCAGTGTTGCTTCCTCTTAGTGTACAACATGAATCCTTCTATCTAATATAAGACAACATGACAACAGTCAAGGCCTCTGTGACGGAAGAGACAAAGAGCTGGCAGCC